>NC_060967.1:4366278-4378375 GCF_910589235.1 Vespa crabro
ATTTTACCTTGGATACGACGTTTGAACATTGTTCCATATCTTATATACTATTTTTCGCACAAATAGTCGTATCGTCGAAAAGCGAAAGGTTGAAATCTCATTCAATTTCAATTATTTCATATTCTGTCGACGCAGAATAAAGAATATAACAATAATATAACTGTGACTATGAGAAAATACGAGTATTAACATGAAATTTATCGAAAAACCTGATCGACACATGCGAATTTCGCTATATCCGGTGATAAAATCGTGAAAACATTGAAATAATTCCTTCTACAGTTTGAAAAATGTTACCAATCGATTCGGACATAGTCTTTCAGGAGACCAAACATCTATTTTACCTTGGATACGACGTTTGAACATTGTTTCATATCGTTTAGACGATTTTTCGCACAAATAGACGTATCGTCGAAAAACGAAAGGTTGAAATCTCATTCAATTTCAATTATGTTATATTCTATCGACGCAGAATAAAGAATATAACAATAATATAACTGTGACTATTAGAAAATACGAATATTAACATGAAATTTATCGAAAAACCTGATCGACACATGCGAATTTCGCTATATGCGGAGATAAAATCGTGAAAACATTGAAATAATTCCTTCTACAGTTTGAAAAATGTTACCAATCGATTCGGACATGGTCTTTCAGGAGACCAAACATCTATTTTACCTTGGATACGACGTTTGAACATTGTTCCATATCTTATATACTATTTTTCGCACAAATAGTCGTATCGTCGAAAAGCGAAAGGTTGAAATCTCATTCAATTTCAATTATTTCATATTCTGTCGACGCAGAATAAAGAATATAACAATAATATAACTGTGACTATGAGAAAATACGAGTATTAACATGAAATTTATCGAAAAACCTGATCGACACATGCGAATTTCTCTATATGCGGAGATAAAATCGTGAAAACATTGAAATAATTCCTTCTACAGTTTGAAAAATGTTACCAAACGATTCGGACATAGTCTTTCAGGAGACCAAACATCTATTTTACCTTGGATACGACGTTTGAACATTGTTCCATATCTTATATACTATTTTTCGCACAAATAGTCGTATCGTCGAAAAACGAAAGGTTGAAATCTCATTCAATTTCAATTATGTTATATTCTATCGACGCAGAATAAAGAATATAACAATAATATAACTGTGACTATTAGAAAATACGAATATTAACATGAAATTTATCGAAAAACATGATCGACACATGCGAATTTCGCTATATGCGGAGATAAAATCGTGAAAACATTGAAATAATTCCTTCTACAGTTTGAAAAATGTTACCAATCGATTCGGACATGGTCTTTCAGGAGACCAAACATCTATTTTACCTTGAACACGACGTTTGAACATTGTTTCATATCGTTTAGACGATTTTTCGCACAAATAGTCGTATCGTCGAAAAACGAAAGGTTGAAATCTCATTCAATTTCAATTATGTTATATTCTGTCGACGCAGAATAAAGAATATAACAATAATATAACTGTGACTATTAGAAAATACGAGTATTAACATGAAATTTATCGAAAAACCTGATCGACACATGCGAATTTCGCTATATGCGGAGATAAAATCGTGAAAACATTGAAATAATTCCTTCTACAGTTTGAAAAATGTTACCAATCGATTCGGACATTGTCTTTCAGGAGACCAAACATCTATTTTACCTTGGATACGACGTTTGAACATTGTTCCATATCTTATATACTATTTTTCGCACAAATAGTCGTATCGTCGAAAAACGAAAGGTTGAAATCTCATTCAATTTCAATTATTTCATATTCTGTCGACGCAGAATAAAGAATATAACAATAATATAACTGTGACTATGAGAAAATACGAGTATTAACATGAAATTTATCGAAAAACCTGATCGACACATGCGAATTTCTCTATATGCGGAGATAAAATCGTGAAAACATTGAAATAATTCCTTCTACAGTTTGAAAAATGTTACCAAACGATTCGGACATAGTCTTTCAGGAGACCAAACATCTATTTTACCTTGGATACGACGTTTGAACATTGTTCCATATCTTATATACTATTTTTCGCACAAATAGTCGTATCGTCGAAAAGCGAAAGGTTGAAATCTCATTCAATTTCAATTATTTCATATTCTGTCGACGCAGAATAAAGAATATAACAATAATATAACTGTGACTATGAGTAAATACGAGTATTAACATGAAATTTATCGAAAAACCTGATCGACACATGCGAATTTCTCTATATGCGGAGATAAAATCGTGAAAACATTGAAATAATTCCTTCTACAGTTTGAAAAATGTTACCAAACGATTCGGACATAGTCTTTCAGGAGACCAAACATCTATTTTACCTTGGATACGACGTTTGAACATTGTTCCATATCTTATATACTATTTTTCGCACAAATAGTCGTATCGTCGAAAAGCGAAAGGTTGAAATCTCATTCAATTTCAATTATTTCATATTCTGTCGACGCAGAATAAAGAATATAACAATAATATAACTGTGACTATTAGAAAATACGAGTATTAACATGAAATTTATCGAAAAACCTGATCGACACATGCGAATTTCTCTATATGCGGAGATAAAATCGTGAAAACATTGAAATAATTCCTTCTACAGTTTGAAAAATGTTACCAAACGATTCGGACATAGTCTTTCAGGAGACCAAACATCTATTTTACCTTGGATACGACGTTTGAACATTGTTCCATATCTTATATACTATTTTTCGCACAAATAGTCGTATCGTCGAAAAGCGAAAGGTTGAAATCTCATTCAATTTCAATTATTTCATATTCTGTCGACGCAGAATAAAGAATATAACAATAATATAACTGTGACTATGAGAAAATACGAGTATTAACATGAAATTTATCGAAAAACCTGATCGACACATGCGAATTTCTCTATATGCGGAGATAAAATCGTGAAAACATTGAAATAATTCCTTCTACAGTTTGAAAAATGTTACCAAACGATTCGGACATAGTCTTTCAGGAGACCAAACATCTATTTTACCTTGGATACGACGTTTGAACATTGTTCCATATCTTATATACTATTTTTCGCACAAATAGTCGTATCGTCGAAAAGCGAAAGGTTGAAATCTCATTCAATTTCAATTATTTCATATTCTGTCGACGCAGAATAAAGAATATAACAATAATATAACTGTGACTATTAGAAAATACGAGTATTAACATGAAATTTATCGAAAAACCTGATCGACACATGCGAATTTCGCTATATGCGGAGATAAAATCGTGAAAACATTGAAATAATTCCTTCTACAGTTTGAAAAATGTTACCAAACGATTCGGACATAGTCTTTCAGGAGACCAAACATCTATTTTACCTTGGATACGACGTTTGAACATTGTTCCATATCTTATATACTATTTTTCGCACAAATAGTCGTATCGTCGAAAAACGATAGGTTGAAATCTCATTCAATTTCAATTATTTCATATTCTGTCGAAGCAGAATAAAGAATATAACAAAGATATAACTGTGACTATGAGAAAATACGAGTATTAACATGAAATTTATCGAAAAAACCTGATCGACACAAGCGAATTTCGCTTTATGCGGAGATAAAATCGTGAAAACATTGAAATAATTCCTTCTACAGTTTGAAAAATGTTACCAATCGATTCGGACATTGTCTTTCAGGAGATTAACACTCTCTTTTACCTTTGATTCGACGTTTAAATCTTGTCTCATAACGTATAGACGATTTTTCGCACAATTAGGCGTATCGTCGAAAAACGAAAGGTTGAAATCTCACTCAATTTCAATTATTTCATATTCTGTCGACGCAGAATAAAGAATATAACAATAATATAACTGTGACTATGAGAAAATACGAGTATTAACTTGAAATTTATCGAAAAACCTGATCGACACAAGCGAATTTATATTTATGCGGGTTTAAATTCCTGATAATATTGAAATAATTCCATCTACAGTTTGAAAAATGTTACCAATCGATTCGGTCATTGTCTTTCAGGAGACCAAACATCTATTTTACCTTGAACACGACGTTTGAACATTGTTTCATATCGTATATACTATTTTTCGCACAAATAGTCGTATCGTCGAAAAACGATAGGTTGAAATCTCATTCAATTTCAATTATTTCATATTCTGTCGAAGCAGAATAAAGAATATAACAAAGATATAACTGTGACTATGAGTAAATACGAGTATTAACATGAAATTTATCGAAAAACCTGATCGACACATGCGAATTTCGCTATATGCGGAGATAAAATCGTGAAAACATTGAAATAATTCCTTCTACAGTTTGAAAAATGTTACCAATCGATTCGGACATGGTCTTTCAGGAGACCAAACATCTATTTTACCTTGGATACGACGTTTGAACATTGTTCCATATCTTATATACTATTTTTCGCACAAATAGTCGTATCGTCGAAAAACGATAGGTTGAAATCTCATTCAATTTCAATTATTTCATATTCTGTCGAAGCAGAATAAAGAATATAACAATAATATAACTGTGACTATGAGAAAATACGAGTATTAACATGAAATTTATCGAAAAACCTGATCGACACAAGCGAATTTCGCTTTATGCGGAGATAAATTCCAGATAACATTGAAATAATTCCTTCTACAGTTTGAAAAATGTTACCAATCGATTCGGACATTGTCTTTCAGGAGATTAACACTCTCTTTTACCTTTGATTCGACGTTTAAATCTTGTCTCATAACGTATAGACGATTTTTCGCACAATTAGGCGTATCGTCGAAAAACGAAAGGTTGAAATCTCATTCAATTTCAATTATTTCATATTCTGTCGACGCAGAATAAAGAATATAACAATAATATAACTGTGACTATGAGAAAATACGAGTATTAACTTGAAATTTATCGAAAAACCTGATCGACACAAGCGAATTTATCTTTATGCGGGTTTAAATTCCTGATAATATTGAAATAATTCCATCTACAGTTTGAAAAATGTTACCAATCGATTCGGTCATTGTCTTTCAGGAGACCAAACATCTATTTTACCTTGAACACGACGTTTGAACATTGTTTCATATCGTATATACTATTTTTCGCACAAATAGTCGTATCGTCGAAAAACGATAGGTTGAAATCTCATTCAATTTCAATTATTTCATATTCTGTCGAAGCAGAATAAAGAATATAACAAAGATATAACTGTGACTATGAGAAAATACGAGTATTAACATGAAATTTATCGAAAAACCTGATCGACACATGCGAATTTCGCTATATGCGGAGATAAAATCGTGAAAACATTGAAATAATTCCTTCTACAGTTTGAAAAATGTTACCAATCGATTCGGACATGGTCTTTCAGGAGACCAAACATCTATTTTACCTTGGATACGACGTTTGAACATTGTTCCATATCGTATATACTATTTTTCGCACAAATAGTCGTATCGTCGAAAAACGATAGGTTGAAATCTCATTCAATTTCAATTATTTCATATTCTGTCGAAGCAGAATAAAGAATATAACAAAGATATAACTGTGACTATGAGAAAATACGAGTATTAACATGAAATTTATCGAAAAACCTGATCGACACAAGCGAATTTCGCTTTATGCGGAGATAAAATCCTGATAACATTGAAATAATTCCTTCTACAGTTTGAAAAATGTTACCAATCGATTCGGACATTGTCTTTCAGGAGATTAACACTCTCTTTTACCTTTGATTCGACGTTTAAATCTTGTCTCATAACGTATAGACGATTTTTCGCACAATTAGGCGTATCGTCGAAAAACGAAAGGTTGAAATCTCATTCAATTTCAATTATTTCATATTCTGTCGACGCAGAATAAAGAATATAACAATAATATAACTGTGACTATGAGAAAATACGAGTATTAACTTGAAATTTATCGAAAAACCTGATCGACACAAGCGAATTTATATTTATGCGGGTTTAAATTCCTGATAATATTGAAATAATTCCATCTACAGTTTGAAAAAATGTTACCAATCGATTCGGTCATTGTCTTTCAGGAGACCAAACATATATTTTACCTTGAACACGACGTTTGAACATTGTTTCATATCGTATATACTATTTTTCGCACAAATAGTCGTATCGTCGAAAAACGATAGGTTGAAATCTCATTCAATTTCAATTATTTCATATTCTGTCGAAGCAGAATAAAGAATATAACAAAGATATAACTGTGACTATGAGTAAATACGAGTATTAACATGAAATTTATCGAAAAACCTGATCGACACATGCGAATTTCTCTATATGCGGAGATAAAATCGTGAAAACATTGAAATAATTCCTTCTACAGTTTGAAAAATGTTACCAAACGATTCGGACATAGTCCTTTCAGGAGACCAAACATCTATTTTACCTTGGATACGACGTTTGAACATTGTTCCATATCTTATATACTATTTTTCGCACAAATAGTCGTATCGTCGAAAAACGATAGGTTGAAATCTCATTCAATTTCAATTATTTCATATTCTGTCGAAGCAGAATAAAGAATATAACAAAGATATAACTGTGACTATGAGAAAATACGAGTATTAACATGAAATTTATCGAAAAACCTGATCGACACAAGCGAATTTCGCTTTATGCGGGTTTAAAATCCTGATAACATTGAAATAATTCCTTCTACAGTTTGAAAAATGTTACCAATCGATTCGGACATTGTCTTTCAGGAGATTAACACTCTCTTTTACCTTTGATTCGACGTTTAAATCTTGTCTCATAACGTATAGACGATTTTTCGCACAATTAGGCGTATCGTCGAAAAACGAAAGGTTGAAATCTCATTCAATTTCAATTATTTCATATTCTGTCGACGCAGAATAAAGAATATAACAATAATATAACTGTGACTATGAGAAAATACGAGTATTAACTTGAAATTTATCGAAAAACCTGATCGACACAAGCGAATTTATCTTTATGCGGGTTTAAATTCCTGATAATATTGAAATAATTCCATCTACAGTTTGAAAAATGTTACCAATCGATTCGGTCATTGTCTTTCAGGAGACCAAACATCTATTTTACCTTGAACACGACGTTTGAACATTGTTTCATATCGTATATACTATTTTTCGCACAAATAGTCGTATCGTCGAAAAACGATAGGTTGAAATCTCATTCAATTTCAATTATTTCATATTCTGTCGAAGCAGAATAAAGAATATAACAAAGATATAACTGTGACTATGAGTAAATACGAGTATTAACATGAAATTTATCGAAAAACATGATCGACACATGCGAATTTTCTCTATATGCGGAGATAAAATCGTGAAAACATTGAAATAATTCCTTCTACAGTTTGAAAAATGTTACCAAACGATTCGGACATAGTCTTTCAGGAGACCAAACATCTATTTTACCTTGGATACGACGTTTGAACATTGTTCCATATCTTATATACTATTTTTCGCACAAATAGTCGTATCGTCGAAAAACGATAGGTTGAAATCTCATTCAATTTCAATTATTTCATATTCTGTCGAAGCAGAATAAAGAATATAACAATAATATAACTGTGACTATGAGAAAATACGAGTATTAACATGAAATTTATCGAAAAACCTGATCGACACAAGCGAATTTCGCTTTATGCGGAGATAAAATCCTGATAACATTGAAATAATTCCTTCTACAGTTTGAAAAATGTTACCAATCGATTCGGACATTGTCTTTCAGGAGATTAACACTCTCTTTTACCTTTGATTCGACGTTTAAATCTTGTCTCATAACGTATAGACGATTTTTCGCACAATTAGGCGTATCGTCGAAAAACGAAAGGTTGAAATCTCATTCAATTTCAATTATTTCATATTCTGTCGACGCAGAATAAAGAATATAACAATAATATAACTGTGACTATGAGAAAATACGAGTATTAACTTGAAATTTATCGAAAAACCTGATCGACACAAGCGAATTTATCTTTATGCGGGTTTAAATTCCTGATAATATTGAAATAATTCCATCTACAGTTTGAAAAATGTTACCAATCGATTCGGTCATTGTCTTTCAGGAGACCAAACATCTATTTTACCTTGAACACGACGTTTGAACATTGTTTCATATCGTATATACTATTTTTCGCACAAATAGTCGTATCGTCGAAAAACGATAGGTTGAAATCTCATTCAATTTCAATTATTTCATATTCTGTCGAAGCAGAATAAAGAATATAACAAAGATATAACTGTGACTATGAGAAAATACGAGTATTAACATGAAATTTATCGAAAAACCTGATCGACACATGCGAATTTCGCTATATGCGGAGATAAAATCGTGAAAACATTGAAATAATTCCTTCTACAGTTTGAAAAATGTTACCAATCGATTCGGTCATTGTCTTTCAGGAGACCAAACATCTATTTTACCTTGGATACGACGTTTGAACATTGTTCCATATCTTATATACTATTTTTCGCACAAATAGTCGTATCGTCGAAAAACGAAAGGTTGAAATCTCATTCAATTTCAATTATTTCATATTCTGTCGAAGCAGAATAAAGAATATAACAAAGATATAACTGTGACTATGAGAAAATACGAGTATTAACATGAAATTTATCGAAAAACCTGATCGACACAAGCGAATTTCGCTTTATGCGGGTTTAAAATCCTGATAACATTGAAATAATTCCTTCTACAGTTTGAAAAATGTTACCAATCGATTCGGACATTGTCTTTCAGGAGATTAACACTCTCTTTTACCTTTGATTCGACGTTTAAATCTTGTCTCATAACGTATAGACGATTTTTCGCACAATTAGGCGTATCGTCGAAAAACGAAAGGTTGAAATCTCATTCAATTTCAATTATTTCATATTCTGTCGACGCAGAATAAAGAATATAACAATAATATAACTGTGACTATGAGAAAATACGAGTATTAACTTGAAATTTATAGAAAAAACCTGATCGACACAAGCGAATTTATATTTATGCGGGTTTAAATTCCTGATAATATTGAAATAATTCCATCTACAGTTTGAAAAATGTTACCAATCGATTCGGTCATTGTCTTTCAGGAGACCAAACATATATTTTACCTTGAACACGACGTTTGAACATTGTTTCATATCGTATATACTATTTTTCGCACAAATAGTCGTATCGTCGAAAAACGATAGGTTGAAATCTCATTCAATTTCAATTATTTCATATTCTGTCGAAGCAGAATAAAGAATATAACAAAGATATAACTGTGACTATGAGAAAATACGAGTATTAACATGAAATTTATCGAAAAACCTGATCGACACATGCGAATTTCGCTATATGCGGAGATAAAATCGTGAAAACATTGAAATAATTCCTTCTACAGTTTGAAAAATGTTACCAATCGATTCGGACATAGTCTTTCAGGAGACCAAACATCTATTTTACCTTGGATACGACGTTTGAACATTGTTCCATATCTTATATACTATTTTTCGCACAAATAGTCGTATCGTCGAAAAACGATAGGTTGAAATCTCATTCAATTTCAATTATTTCATATTCTGTCGAAGCAGAATAAAGAATATAACAAAGATATAACTGTGACTATGAGAAAATACGAGTATTAACATGAAATTTATCGAAAAACCTGATCGACACAAGCGAATTTCGCTTTATGCGGGTTTAAAATCCTGATAACATTGAAATAATTCCTTCTACAGTTTGAAAAATGTTACCAATCGATTCGGACATTGTCTTTCAGGAGATTAACACTCTCTTTTACCTTTGATTCGACGTTTAAATCTTGTCTCATAACGTATAGACGATTTTTCGCACAATTAGGCGTATCGTCGAAAAACGAAAGGTTGAAATCTCATTCAATTTCAATTATTTCATATTCTGTCGACGCAGAATAAAGAATATAACAATAATATAACTGTGACTATGAGAAAATACGAGTATTAACTTGAAATTTATCGAAAAACCTGATCGACACAAGCGAATTTATCTTTATGCGGGTTTAAATTCCTGATAATATTGAAATAATTCCATCTACAGTTTGAAAAATGTTACCAATCGATTCGGTCATTGTCTTTCAGGAGACCAAACATCTATTTTACCTTGAACACGACGTTTGAACATTGTTTCATATCGTATATACTATTTTTCGCACAAATAGTCGTATCGTCGAAAAACGATAGGTTGAAATCTCATTCAATTTCAATTATTTCATATTCTGTCGAAGCAGAATAAAGAATATAACAAAGATATAACTGTGACTATGAGTAAATACGAGTATTAACATGAAATTTATCGAAAAAACCTGATCGACACATGCGAATTTCTCTATATGCGGAGATAAAATCGTGAAAACATTGAAATAATTCCTTCTACAGTTTGAAAAATGTTACCAAACGATTCGGACATAGTCTTTCAGGAGACCAAACATCTATTTTACCTTGGATACGACGTTTGAACATTGTTCCATATCTTATATACTATTTTTCGCACAAATAGTCGTATCGTCGAAAAACGATAGGTTGAAATCTCATTCAATTTCAATTATTTCATATTCTGTCGAAGCAGAATAAAGAATATAACAAAGATATAACTGTGACTATGAGAAAATACGAGTATTAACATGAAATTTATCGAAAAAACCTGATCGACACAAGCGAATTTCGCTTTATGCGGTTTTAAAATCCTGATAACATTGAAATAATTCCTTCTACAGTTTGAAAAATGTTACCAATCGATTCGGACATTGTCTTTCAGGAGATTAACACTCTCTTTTACCTTTGATTCGACGTTTAAATCTTGTCTCATAACGTATAGACGATTTTTTCGCACAATTAGGCGTATCGTCGAAAAACGAAAGGTTGAAATCTCACTCAATTTCAATTATTTCATATTCTGTCGACGCAGAATAAAGAATATAACAATAATATAACTGTGACTATGAGAAAATACGAGTATTAACTTGAAATTTATCGAAAAACCTGATCGACACAAGCGAATTTATATTTATGCGGGTTTAAATTCCTGATAATATTGAAATAATTCCATCTACAGTTTGAAAAATGTTACCAATCGATTCGGTCATTGTCTTTCAGGAGACCAAACATCTATTTTACCTTGAACACGACGTTTGAACATTGTTTCATATCGTATATACTATTTTTCGCACAAATAGTCGTATCGTCGAAAAACGATAGGTTGAAATCTCATTCAATTTCAATTATTTCATATTCTGTCGAAGCAGAATAAAGAATATAACAAAGATATAACTGTGACTATTAGAAAATACGAGTATTAACATGAAATTTATCGAAAAACCTGATCGACACATGCGAATTTCTCTATATGCGGAGATAAAATCGTGAAAACATTGAAATAATTCCTTCTACAGTTTGAAAAATGTTACCAAACGATTCGGACATAGTCTTTCAGGAGACCAAACATCTATTTTACCTTGGATACGACGTTTGAACATTGTTCCATATCTTATATACTATTTTTCGCACAAATAGTCGTATCGTCGAAAAACGATAGGTTGAAATCTCATTCAATTTCAATTATTTCATATTCTGTCGAAGCAGAATAAAGAATATAACAAAGATATAACTGTGACTATGAGAAAATACGAGTATTAACATGAAATTTATCGAAAAACCTGATCGACACAAGCGAATTTCGCTTTATGCGGTTTTAAAATCCTGATAACATTGAAATAATTCCTTCTACAGTTTGAAAAATGTTACCAATCGATTCGGACATTGTCTTTCAGGAGATTAACACTCTCTTTTACCTTTGATTCGACGTTTAAATCTTGTCTCATAACGTATAGACGATTTTTCGCACAATTAGGCGTATCGTCGAAAAACGAAAGGTTGAAATCTCATTCAATTTCAATTATTTCATATTCTGTCGACGCAGAATAAAGAATATAACAATAATATAACTGTGACTATGAGAAAATACGAGTATTAACTTGAAATTTATCGAAAAACCTGATCGACACAAGCGAATTTCTCTTTATGCGGGTTTAAATTCCTGATAATATTGAAATAATTCCTTCTACAGTTTGAAAAATGT
>NC_060967.1:4378575-4404738 GCF_910589235.1 Vespa crabro
AATTCCTTCTGCAGTTTGAAAAATGTTACCAAACGATTCGGACATAGTCTTTCAGGAGACCAAACATCTATTTTACCTTGGATACGACGTTTGAACATTGTTCCATATCTTATATACTATTTTTCGCACAAATAGTCGTATCGTCGAAAAGCGAAAGGTTGAAATCTCATTCAATTTCAATTATATATATTCTGTCGACGCAGAATAAAGAATATAACAATAATATACGTGTGACTATGAGTAAATACGAGTATTAACATGAAATTTATCGAAAAACCTGATCGACACATGCGAATTTCTCTATATGCGGAGATAAAATCGTGAAAACATTGAAATAATTCCTTCTGCAGTTTGAAAAATGTTACCAAACGATTCGGACATAGTCTTTCAGGAGACCAAACATCTATTTTACCTTGGATACGACGTTTGAACATTGTTCCATATCTTATATACTATTTTTTCGCACAAATAGTCGTATCGTCGAAAAGCGAAAGGTTGAAATCTCATTCAATTTCAATTATTTCATATTCTGTCGACGCAGAATAAAGAATATAACAATAATATAACTGTGACTATGAGTAAATACGAGTATTAACATGAAATTTATCGAAAAACCTGATCGACACATGCGAATTTCTCTATATGCGGAGATAAAATCGTGAAAACATTGAAATAATTCCTTCTACAGTTTGAAAAATGTTACCAAACGATTCGGACATAGTCTTTCAGGAGACCAAACATCTATTTTACCTTGGATACGACGTCTTGAACATTGTTCCATATCTTATATACTATTTTTTCGCACAAATAGTCGTATCGTCGAAAAGCGAAAGGTTGAAATCTCATTCAATTTCAATTATTTCATATTCTGTCGACGCAGAATAAAGAATATAACAATAATATAACTGTGACTATGAGTAAATACGAGTATTAACATGAAATTTATCGAAAAACCTGATCGACACATGCGAATTTCTCTATATGCGGAGATAAAATCGTGAAAACATTGAAATAATTCCTTCTACAGTTTGAAAAATGTTACCAAACGATTCGGACATAGTCTTTCAGGAGACCAAACATCTATTTTACCTTGGATACGACGTTTGAACATTGTTCCATATCTTATATACTATTTTTCGCACAAATAGTCGTATCGTCGAAAAGCGAAAGGTTGAAATCTCATTCAATTTCAATTATTTCATATTCTGTCGACGCAGAATAAAGAATATAACAATAATATAACTGTGACTATGAGTAAATACGAGTATTAACATGAAATTTATCGAAAAAACCTGATCGACACATGCGAATTTCTCTATATGCGGAGATAAAATCGTGAAAACATTGAAATAATTCCTTCTACAGTTTGAAAAATGTTACCAAACGATTCGGACATAGTCTTTCAGGAGACCAAACATCTATTTTACCTTGGATACGACGTTTGAACATTGTTCCATATCTTATATACTATTTTTCGCACAAATAGTCGTATCGTCGAAAAGCGAAAGGTTGAAATCTCATTCAATTTCAATTATTTCATATTCTGTCGACGCAGAATAAAGAATATAACAATAATATAACTGTGACTATGAGTAAATACGAGTATTAACATGAAATTTATCGAAAAACCTGATCGACACATGCGAATTTCTCTATATGCGGAGATAAAATCGTGAAAACATTGAAATAATACTTGTGCCACAGTTTGAAAAATGTTACCAAACGATTCGGACATAGTCTTTCAGGAGACCAAACATCTATTTTACCTTGGATACGACGTTTGAACATTGTTCCATATCTTATATACTATTTTTCGCACAAATAGTCGTATCGTCGAAAAGCGAAAGGTTGAAATCTCATTCAATTTCAATTATTTCATATTCTGTCGACGCAGAATAAAGAATATAACAATAATATAACTGTGACTATGAGTAAATACGAGTATTAACATGAAATTTATCGAAAAACCTGATCGACACATGCGAATTTCTCTATATGCGGAGATAAAATCGTGAAAACATTGAAATAATTCCTTCTACAGTTTGAAAAATGTTACCAAACGATTCGGACATAGTCTTTCAGGAGACCAAACATCTATTTTACCTTGGATACGACGTTTGAACATTGTTCCATATCTTATATACTATTTTTCGCACAAATAGTCGTATCGTCGAAAAGCGAAAGGTTGAAATCTCATTCAATTTCAATTATGTTATATTCTGTCGACGCAGAATAAAGAATATAACAATAATATAACTGTGACTATGAGTAAATACGAGTATTAACATGAAATTTATCGAAAAAACCTGATCGACACATGCGAATTTCTCTATATGCGGAGATAAAATCGTGAAAACATTGAAATAATTCCTTCTACAGTTTGAAAAATGTTACCAAACGATTCGGACATAGTCTTTCAGGAGACCAAACATCTATTTTACCTTGGATACGACGTTTTGAACATTGTTCCATATCTTATATACTATTTTTCGCACAAATAGTCGTATCGTCGAAAAGCGAAAGGTTGAAATCTCATTCAATTTCAATTATGTTATATTCTATCGACGCAGAATAAAGAATATAACAATAATATAACTGTGACTATTAGAAAATACGAATATTAACATGAAATTTATCGAAAAAACCTGATCGACACATGCGAATTTCGCTATATGCGGAGATAAAATCGTGAAAACATTGAAATAATTCCTTCTACAGTTTGAAAAATGTTACCAAACGATTCGGACATAGTCTTTCAGGAGACCAAACATCTATTTTACCTTGGATACGACGTTTGAACATTGTTCCATATCTTATATACTATTTTTCGCACAAATAGTCGTATCGTCGAAAAGCGAAAGGTTGAAATCTCATTCAATTTCAATTATTTCATATTCTGTCGACGCAGAATAAAGAATATAACAATAATATAACTGTGACTATGAGTAAATACGAGTATTAACATGAAATTTATCGAAAAACCTGATCGACACATGCGAATTTCTCTATATGCGGAGATAAAATCGTGAAAACATTGAAATAATTCCTTCTGCAGTTTGAAAAATGTTACCAAACGATTCGGACATAGTCTTTCAGGAGACCAAACATCTATTTTACCTTGGATACGACGTTTGAACATTGTTCCATATCTTATATACTATTTTTCGCACAAATAGTCGTATCGTCGAAAAGCGAAAGGTTGAAATCTCATTCAATTTCAATTATTTCATATTCTGTCGACGCAGAATAAAGAATATAACAATAATATAACTGTGACTATGAGTAAATACGAGTATTAACATGAAATTTATCGAAAAACCTGATCGACACATGCGAATTTCTCTATATGCGGAGATAAAATCGTGAAAACATTGAAATAATTCCTTCTGCAGTTTGAAAAATGTTACCAAACGATTCGGACATAGTCTTTCAGGAGACCAAACATCTATTTTACCTTGGATACGACGTTTGAACATTGTTCCATATCTTATATACTATTTTTCGCACAAATAGTCGTATCGTCGAAAAGCGAAAGGTTGAAATCTCATTCAATTTCAATTATTTCATATTCTGTCGACGCAGAATAAAGAATATAACAATAATATAACTGTGACTATGAGTAAATACGAGTATTAACATGAAATTTATCGAAAAACCTGATCGACACATGCGAATTTCTCTATATGCGGAGATAAAATCGTGAAAACATTGAAATAATTCCTTCTGCAGTTTGAAAAATGTTACCAAACGATTCGGACATAGTCTTTCAGGAGACCAAACATCTATTTTACCTTGGATACGACGTTTGAACATTGTTCCATATCTTATATACTATTTTTCGCACAAATAGTCGTATCGTCGAAAAGCGAAAGGTTGAAATCTCATTCAATTTCAATTATTTCATATTCTGTCGACGCAGAATAAAGAATATAACAATAATATAACTGTGACTATGAGTAAATACGAGTATTAACATGAAATTTATCGAAAAACCTGATCGACACATGCGAATTTCTCTATATGCGGAGATAAAATCGTGAAAACATTGAAATAATTCCTTCTGCAGTTTGAAAAATGTTACCAAACGATTCGGACATAGTCTTTCAGGAGACCAAACATCTATTTTACCTTGGATACGACGTTTGAACATTGTTCCATATCTTATATACTATTTTTCGCACAAATAGTCGTATCGTCGAAAGCGAAAGGTTGAAATCTCATTCAATTTCAATTATTTCATATTCTGTCGACGCAGAATAAAGAATATAACAATAATATAACTGTGACTATGAGTAAATACGAGTATTAACATGAAATTTATCGAAAAACCTGATCGACACATGCGAATTTCTCTATATGCGGAGATAAAATCGTGAAAACATTGAAATAATTCCTTCTGCAGTTTGAAAAATGTTACCAAACGATTCGGACATAGTCTTTCAGGAGACCAAACATCTATTTTACCTTGGATACGACGTTTGAACATTGTTCCATATCTTATATACTATTTTTCGCACAAATAGTCGTATCGTCGAAAAGCGAAAGGTTGAAATCTCATTCAATTTCAATTATTTCATATTCTGTCGACGCAGAATAAAGAATATAACAATAATATAACTGTGACTATGAGTAAATACGAGTATTAACATGAAATTTATCGAAAAACCTGATCGACACATGCGAATTTCTCTATATGCGGAGATAAAATCGTGAAAACATTGAAATAATTCCTTCTGCAGTTTGAAAAATGTTACCAAACGATTCGGACATAGTCTTTCAGGAGACCAAACATCTATTTTACCTTGGATACGACGTTTGAACATTGTTCCATATCTTATATACTATTTTTCGCACAAATAGTCGTATCGTCGAAAAGCGAAAGGTTGAAATCTCATTCAATTTCAATTATTTCATATTCTGTCGACGCAGAATAAAGAATATAACAATAATATAACTGTGACTATGAGTAAATACGAGTATTAACATGAAATTTATCGAAAAACCTGATCGACACATGCGAATTTCTCTATATGCGGAGATAAAATCGTGAAAACATTGAAATAATTCCTTCTGCAGTTTGAAAAATGTTACCAAACGATTCGGACATAGTCTTTCAGGAGACCAAACATCTATTTTACCTTGGATACGACGTTTGAACATTGTTCCATATCTTATATACTATTTTTCGCACAAATAGTCGTATCGTCGAAAAGCGAAAGGTTGAAATCTCATTCAATTTCAATTATTTCATATTCTGTCGACGCAGAATAAAGAATATAACAATAATATAACTGTGACTATGAGTAAATACGAGTATTAACATGAAATTTATCGAAAAACCTGATCGACACATGCGAATTTCTCTATATGCGGAGATAAAATCGTGAAAACATTGAAATAATTCCTTCTGCAGTTTGAAAAATGTTACCAAACGATTCGGACATAGTCTTTCAGGAGACCAAACATCTATTTTACCTTGGATACGACGTTTGAACATTGTTCCATATCTTATATACTATTTTTCGCACAAATAGTCGTATCGTCGAAAAGCGAAAGGTTGAAATCTCATTCAATTTCAATTATTTCATATTCTGTCGACGCAGAATAAAGAATATAACAATAATATAACTGTGACTATGAGTAAATACGAGTATTAACATGAAATTTATCGAAAAACCTGATCGACACATGCGAATTTCTCTATATGCGGAGATAAAATCGTGAAAACATTGAAATAATTCCTTCTGCAGTTTGAAAAATGTTACCAAACGATTCGGACATAGTCTTTCAGGAGACCAAACATCTATTTTACCTTGGATACGACGTTTGAACATTGTTCCATATCTTATATACTATTTTTCGCACAAATAGTCGTATCGTCGAAAAGCGAAAGGTTGAAATCTCATTCAATTTCAATTATTTCATATTCTGTCGACGCAGAATAAAGAATATAACAATAATATAACTGTGACTATGAGTAAATACGAGTATTAACATGAAATTTATCGAAAAACCTGATCGACACATGCGAATTTCTCTATATGCGGAGATAAAATCGTGAAAACATTGAAATAATTCCTTCTGCAGTTTGAAAAATGTTACCAAACGATTCGGACATAGTCTTTCAGGAGACCAAACATCTATTTTACCTTGGATACGACGTTTGAACATTGTTCCATATCTTATATACTATTTTTCGCACAAATAGTCGTATCGTCGAAAAGCGAAAGGTTGAAATCTCATTCAATTTCAATTATTTCATATTCTGTCGACGCAGAATAAAGAATATAACAATAATATAACTGTGACTATGAGTAAATACGAGTATTAACATGAAATTTATCGAAAAACCTGATCGACACATGCGAATTTCTCTATATGCGGAGATAAAATCGTGAAAACATTGAAATAATTCCTTCTGCAGTTTGAAAAATGTTACCAAACGATTCGGACATAGTCTTTCAGGAGACCAAACATCTATTTTACCTTGGATACGACGTTTGAACATTGTTCCATATCTTATATACTATTTTTCGCACAAATAGTCGTATCGTCGAAAAGCGAAAGGTTGAAATCTCATTCAATTTCAATTATTTCATATTCTGTCGACGCAGAATAAAGAATATAACAATAATATAACTGTGACTATGAGTAAATACGAGTATTAACATGAAATTTATCGAAAAACCTGATCGACACATGCGAATTTCTCTATATGCGGAGATAAAATCGTGAAAACATTGAAATAATTCCTTCTGCAGTTTGAAAAATGTTACCAAACGATTCGGACATAGTCTTTCAGGAGACCAAACATCTATTTTACCTTGGATACGACGTTTGAACATTGTTCCATATCTTATATACTATTTTTCGCACAAATAGTCGTATCGTCGAAAAGCGAAAGGTTGAAATCTCATTCAATTTCAATTATTTCATATTCTGTCGACGCAGAATAAAGAATATAACAATAATATAACTGTGACTATGAGTAAATACGAGTATTAACATGAAATTTATCGAAAAACCTGATCGACACATGCGAATTTCTCTATATGCGGAGATAAAATCGTGAAAACATTGAAATAATTCCTTCTGCAGTTTGAAAAATGTTACCAAACGATTCGGACATAGTCTTTCAGGAGACCAAACATCTATTTTACCTTGGATACGACGTTTGAACATTGTTCCATATCTTATATACTATTTTTCGCACAAATAGTCGTATCGTCGAAAAGCGAAAGGTTGAAATCTCATTCAATTTCAATTATTTCATATTCTGTCGACGCAGAATAAAGAATATAACAATAATATAACTGTGACTATGAGTAAATACGAGTATTAACATGAAATTTATCGAAAAACCTGATCGACACATGCGAATTTCTCTATATGCGGAGATAAAATCGTGAAAACATTGAAATAATTCCTTCTGCAGTTTGAAAAATGTTACCAAACGATTCGGACATAGTCTTTCAGGAGACCAAACATCTATTTTACCTTGGATACGACGTTTTGAACATTGTTCCATATCTTATATACTATTTTTCGCACAAATAGTCGTATCGTCGAAAAGCGAAAGGTTGAAATCTCATTCAATTTCAATTATTTCATATTCTGTCGACGCAGAATAAAGAATATAACAATAATATAACTGTGACTATGAGTAAATACGAGTATTAACATGAAATTTATCGAAAAACCTGATCGACACATGCGAATTTCTCTATATGCGGAGATAAAATCGTGAAAACATTGAAATAATTCCTTCTGCAGTTTGAAAAATGTTACCAAACGATTCGGACATAGTCTTTCAGGAGACCAAACATCTATTTTACCTTGGATACGACGTTTGAACATTGTTCCATATCTTATATACTATTTTTCGCACAAATAGTCGTATCGTCGAAAAGCGAAAGGTTGAAATCTCATTCAATTTCAATTATTTCATATTCTGTCGACGCAGAATAAAGAATATAACAATAATATAACTGTGACTATGAGTAAATACGAGTATTAACATGAAATTTATCGAAAAACCTGATCGACACATGCGAATTTCTCTATATGCGGAGATAAAATCGTGAAAACATTGAAATAATTCCTTCTGCAGTTTGAAAAATGTTACCAAACGATTCGGACATAGTCTTTCAGGAGACCAAACATCTATTTTACCTTGGATACGACGTTTGAACATTGTTCCATATCTTATATACTATTTTTCGCACAAATAGTCGTATCGTCGAAAAGCGAAAGGTTGAAATCTCATTCAATTTCAATTATTTCATATTCTGTCGACGCAGAATAAAGAATATAACAATAATATAACTGTGACTATGAGTAAATACGAGTATTAACATGAAATTTATCGAAAAACCTGATCGACACATGCGAATTTCTCTATATGCGGAGATAAAATCGTGAAAACATTGAAATAATTCCTTCTGCAGTTTGAAAAATGTTACCAAACGATTCGGACATAGTCTTTCAGGAGACCAAACATCTATTTTACCTTGGATACGACGTTTGAACATTGTTCCATATCTTATATACTATTTTTCGCACAAATAGTCGTATCGTCGAAAAGCGAAAGGTTGAAATCTCATTCAATTTCAATTATTTATATTCTGTCGACTCAGAATAAAGTATATAACCATAATATACCTGTGACTATGTGTAAATACGAGTATTAACATGAAATTTATCGAAAAACCTGATCGACACATGCGAATTTCTCTATATGCGGAGATAAAATCGTGAAAACATTGAAATAATTCCTTCTGCAGTTTGAAAAATGTTACCAAACGATTCGGACATAGTCTTTCAGGAGACCAAACATCTATTTTACCTTGGATACGACGTTTGAACATTGTTCCATATCTTATATACTATTTTTCGCACAAATAGTCGTATCGTCGAAAAGCGAAAGGTTGAAATCTCATTCAATTTCAATTATTTCATATTCTGTCGACGCAGAATAAAGAATATAACAATAATATAACTGTGACTATGAGTAAATACGAGTATTAACATGAAATTTATCGAAAAACCTGATCGACACATGCGAATTTCTCTATATGCGGAGATAAAATCGTGAAAACATTGAAATAATTCCTTCTGCAGTTTGAAAAATGTTACCAAACGATTCGGACATAGTCTTTCAGGAGACCAAACATCTATTTTACCTTGGATACGACGTTTGAACATTGTTCCATATCTTATATACTATTTTTCGCACAAATAGTCGTATCGTCGAAAAGCGAAAGGTTGAAATCTCATTCAATTTCAATTATTTCATATTCTGTCGACGCAGAATAAAGAATATAACAATAATATAACTGTGACTATGAGTAAATACGAGTATTAACATGAAATTTATCGAAAAACCTGATCGACACATGCGAATTTCTCTATATGCGGAGATAAAATCGTGAAAACATTGAAATAATTCCTTCTGCAGTTTGAAAAATGTTACCAAACGATTCGGACATAGTCTTTCAGGAGACCAAACATCTATTTTACCTTGGATACGACGTTTGAACATTGTTCCATATCTTATATACTATTTTTCGCACAAATAGTCGTATCGTCGAAAAGCGAAAGGTTGAAATCTCATTCAATTTCAATTATTTCATATTCTGTCGACGCAGAATAAAGAATATAACAATAATATAACTGTGACTATGAGTAAATACGAGTATTAACATGAAATTTATCGAAAAACCTGATCGACACATGCGAATTTCTCTATATGCGGAGATAAAATCGTGAAAACATTGAAATAATTCCTTCTGCAGTTTGAAAAATGTTACCAAACGATTCGGACATAGTCTTTCAGGAGACCAAACATCTATTTTACCTTGGATACGACGTTTGAACATTGTTCCATATCTTATATACTATTTTTCGCACAAATAGTCGTATCGTCGAAAAGCGAAAGGTTGAAATCTCATTCAATTTCAATTATTTCATATTCTGTCGACGCAGAATAAAGAATATAACAATAATATAACTGTGACTATGAGTAAATACGAGTATTAACATGAAATTTATCGAAAAACCTGATCGACACATGCGAATTTCTCTATATGCGGAGATAAAATCGTGAAAACATTGAAATAATTCCTTCTGCAGTTTGAAAAATGTTACCAAACGATTCGGACATAGTCTTTCAGGAGACCAAACATCTATTTTACCTTGGATACGACGTTTGAACATTGTTCCATATCTTATATACTATTTTTCGCACAAATAGTCGTATCGTCGAAAAGCGAAAGGTTGAAATCTCATTCAATTTCAATTATTTCATATTCTGTCGACGCAGAATAAAGAATATAACAATAATATAACTGTGACTATGAGTAAATACGAGTATTAACATGAAATTTATCGAAAAACCTGATCGACACATGCGAATTTCTCTATATGCGGAGATAAAATCGTGAAAACATTGAAATAATTCCTTCTGCAGTTTGAAAAATGTTACCAAACGATTCGGACATAGTCTTTCAGGAGACCAAACATCTATTTTACCTTGGATACGACGTTTGAACATTGTTCCATATCTTATATACTATTTTTCGCACAAATAGTCGTATCGTCGAAAAGCGAAAGGTTGAAATCTCATTCAATTTCAATTATTTCATATTCTGTCGACGCAGAATAAAGAATATAACAATAATATAACTGTGACTATGAGTAAATACGAGTATTAACATGAAATTTATCGAAAAACCTGATCGACACATGCGAATTTCTCTATATGCGGAGATAAAATCGTGAAAACATTGAAATAATTCCTTCTGCAGTTTGAAAAATGTTACCAAACGATTCGGACATAGTCTTTCAGGAGACCAAACATCTATTTTACCTTGGATACGACGTTTGAACATTGTTCCATATCTTATATACTATTTTTCGCACAAATAGTCGTATCGTCGAAAAGCGAAAGGTTGAAATCTCATTCAATTTCAATTATTTCATATTCTGTCGACGCAGAATAAAGAATATAACAATAATATAACTGTGACTATGAGTAAATACGAGTATTAACATGAAATTTATCGAAAAACCTGATCGACACATGCGAATTTCTCTATATGCGGAGATAAAATCGTGAAAACATTGAAATAATTCCTTCTGCAGTTTGAAAAATGTTACCAAACGATTCGGACATAGTCTTTCAGGAGACCAAACATCTATTTTACCTTGGATACGACGTTTGAACATTGTTCCATATCTTATATACTATTTTTCGCACAAATAGTCGTATCGTCGAAAAGCGAAAGGTTGAAATCTCATTCAATTTCAATTATTTCATATTCTGTCGACGCAGAATAAAGAATATAACAATAATATAACTGTGACTATGAGTAAATACGAGTATTAACATGAAATTTATCGAAAAACCTGATCGACACATGCGAATTTCTCTATATGCGGAGATAAAATCGTGAAAACATTGAAATAATTCCTTCTGCAGTTTGAAAAATGTTACCAAACGATTCGGACATAGTCTTTCAGGAGACCAAACATCTATTTTACCTTGGATACGACGTTTGAACATTGTTCCATATCTTATATACTATTTTTCGCACAAATAGTCGTATCGTCGAAAAGCGAAAGGTTGAAATCTCATTCAATTTCAATTATTTCATATTCTGTCGACGCAGAATAAAGAATATAACAATAATATAACTGTGACTATGTGTAAATACGAGTATTAACATGAAATTTATCGAAAAACCTGATCGACACATGCGAATTTCTCTATATGCGGAGATAAAATCGTGAAAACATTGAAATAATTCCTTCTGCAGTTTGAAAAATGTTACCAAACGATTCGGACATAGTCTTTCAGGAGACCAAACATCTATTTTACCTTGGATACGACGTTTGAACATTGTTCCATATCTTATATACTATTTTTCGCACAAATAGTCGTATCGTCGAAAAGCGAAAGGTTGAAATCTCATTCAATTTCAATTATTTCATATTCTGTCGACGCAGAATAAAGAATATAACAATAATATAACTGTGACTATGAGTAAATACGAGTATTAACATGAAATTTATCGAAAAACCTGATCGACACATGCGAATTTCTCTATATGCGGAGATAAAATCGTGAAAACATTGAAATAATTCCTTCTGCAGTTTGAAAAATGTTACCAAACGATTCGGACATAGTCTTTCAGGAGACCAAACATCTATTTTACCTTGGATACGACGTTTGAACATTGTTCCATATCTTATATACTATTTTTCGCACAAATAGTCGTATCGTCGAAAAGCGAAAGGTTGAAATCTCATTCAATTTCAATTATTTCATATTCTGTCGACGCAGAATAAAGAATATAACAATAATATAACTGTGACTATGAGTAAATACGAGTATTAACATGAAATTTATCGAAAAACCTGATCGACACATGCGAATTTCTCTATATGCGGAGATAAAATCGTGAAAACATTGAAATAATTCCTTCTGCAGTTTGAAAAATGTTACCAAACGATTCGGACATAGTCTTTCAGGAGACCAAACATCTATTTTACCTTGGATACGACGTTTGAACATTGTTCCATATCTTATATACTATTTTTCGCACAAATAGTCGTATCGTCGAAAAGCGAAAGGTTGAAATCTCATTCAATTTCAATTATTTCATATTCTGTCGACGCAGAATAAAGAATATAACAATAATATAACTGTGACTATGAGTAAATACGAGTATTAACATGAAATTTATCGAAAAACCTGATCGACACATGCGAATTTCTCTATATGCGGAGATAAAATCGTGAAAACATTGAAATAATTCCTTCTGCAGTTTGAAAAATGTTACCAAACGATTCGGACATAGTCTTTCAGGAGACCAAACATCTATTTTACCTTGGATACGACGTTTGAACATTGTTCCATATCTTATATACTATTTTTCGCACAAATAGTCGTATCGTCGAAAAGCGAAAGGTTGAAATCTCATTCAATTTCAATTATTTCATATTCTGTCGACGCAGAATAAAGAATATAACAATAATATAACTGTGACTATGAGTAAATACGAGTATTAACATGAAATTTATCGAAAAACCTGATCGACACATGCGAATTTCTCTATATGCGGAGATAAAATCGTGAAAACATTGAAATAATTCCTTCTGCAGTTTGAAAAATGTTACCAAACGATTCGGACATAGTCTTTCAGGAGACCAAACATCTATTTTACCTTGGATACGACGTTTGAACATTGTTCCATATCTTATATACTATTTTTCGCACAAATAGTCGTATCGTCGAAAAGCGAAAGGTTGAAATCTCATTCAATTTCAATTATTTCATATTCTGTCGACGCAGAATAAAGAATATAACAATAATATAACTGTGACTATGAGTAAATACGAGTATTAACATGAAATTTATCGAAAAACCTGATCGACACATGCGAATTTCGCTATATGCGGAGATAAAATCGTGAAAACATTGAAATAATTCCTTCTACAGTTTGAAAAATGTTACCAAACGATTCGGACATAGTCTTTCAGGAGACCAAACATCTATTTTACCTTGGATACGACGTTTGAACATTGTTCCATATCTTATATACTATTTTTCGCACAAATAGTCGTATCGTCGAAAAGCGAAAGGTTGAAATCTCATTCAATTTCAATTATTTCATATTCTGTCGACGCAGAATAAAGAATATAACAATAATATAACTGTGACTATGAGTAAATACGAGTATTAACATGAAATTTATCGAAAAACCTGATCGACACATGCGAATTTCTCTATATGCGGAGATAAAATCGTGAAAACATTGAAATAATTCCTTCTGCAGTTTGAAAAAATGTTACCAAACGATTCGGACATAGTCTTTCAGGAGACCAAACATCTATTTTACCTTGGATACGACGTTTGAACATTGTTCCATATCTTATATACTATTTTTCGCACAAATAGTCGTATCGTCGAAAAGCGAAAGGTTGAAATCTCATTCAATTTCAATTATTTCATATTCTGTCGACGCAGAATAAAGAATATAACAATAATATAACTGTGACTATGAGTAAATACGAGTATTAACATGAAATTTATCGAAAAACCTGATCGACACATGCGAATTTCTCTATATGCGGAGATAAAATCGTGAAAACATTGAAATAATTCCTTCTGCAGTTTGAAAAATGTTACCAAACGATTCGGACATAGTCTTTCAGGAGACCAAACATCTATTTTACCTTGGATACGACGTTTGAACATTGTTCCATATCTTATATACTATTTTTCGCACAAATAGTCGTATCGTCGAAAAGCGAAAGGTTGAAATCTCATTCAATTTCAATTATTTCATATTCTGTCGACGCAGAATAAAGAATATAACAATAATATAACTGTGACTATGAGTAAATACGAGTATTAACATGAAATTTATCGAAAAACCTGATCGACACATGCGAATTTCTCTATATGCGGAGATAAAATCGTGAAAACATTGAAATAATTCCTTCTGCAGTTTGAAAAATGTTACCAAACGATTCGGACATAGTCTTTCAGGAGACCAAACATCTATTTTACCTTGGATACGACGTTTGAACATTGTTCCATATCTTATATACTATTTTTCGCACAAATAGTCGTATCGTCGAAAAGCGAAAGGTTGAAATCTCATTCAATTTCAATTATTTCATATTCTGTCGACGCAGAATAAAGAATATAACAATAATATAACTGTGACTATGAGTAAATACGAGTATTAACATGAAATTTATCGAAAAACCTGATCGACACATGCGAATTTCTCTATATGCGGAGATAAAATCGTGAAAACATTGAAATAATTCCTTCTGCAGTTTGAAAAATGTTACCAAACGATTCGGACATAGTCTTTCAGGAGACCAAACATCTATTTTACCTTGGATACGACGTTTGAACATTGTTCCATATCTTATATACTATTTTTCGCACAAATAGTCGTATCGTCGAAAAGCGAAAGGTTGAAATCTCATTCAATTTCAATTATTTCATATTCTGTCGACGCAGAATAAAGAATATAACAATAATATAACTGTGACTATGAGTAAATACGAGTATTAACATGAAATTTATCGAAAAACCTGATCGACACATGCGAATTTCTCTATATGCGGAGATAAAATCGTGAAAACATTGAAATAATTCCTTCTGCAGTTTGAAAAATGTTACCAAACGATTCGGACATAGTCTTTCAGGAGACCAAACATCTATTTTACCTTGGATACGACGTTTGAACATTGTTCCATATCTTATATACTATTTTTCGCACAAATAGTCGTATCGTCGAAAAGCGAAAGGTTGAAATCTCATTCAATTTCAATTATTTCATATTCTGTCGACGCAGAATAAAGAATATAACAATAATATAACTGTGACTATGAGTAAATACGAGTATTAACATGAAATTTATCGAAAAACCTGATCGACACATGCGAATTTCTCTATATGCGGAGATAAAATCGTGAAAACATTGAAATAATTCCTTCTGCAGTTTGAAAAATGTTACCAAACGATTCGGACATAGTCTTTCAGGAGACCAAACATCTATTTTACCTTGGATACGACGTTTGAACATTGTTCCATATCTTATATACTATTTTTCGCACAAATAGTCGTATCGTCGAAAAGCGAAAGGTTGAAATCTCATTCAATTTCAATTATTTCATATTCTGTCGACGCAGAATAAAGAATATAACAATAATATAACTGTGACTATGAGTAAATACGAGTATTAACATGAAATTTATCGAAAAACCTGATCGACACATGCGAATTTCGCTATATGCGGAGATAAAATCGTGAAAACATTGAAATAATTCCTTCTGCAGTTTGAAAAATGTTACCAAACGATTCGGACATAGTCTTTCAGGAGACCAAACATCTATTTTACCTTGGATACGACGTTTGAACATTGTTCCATATCTTATATACTATTTTTCGCACAAATAGTCGTATCGTCGAAAAGCGAAAGGTTGAAATCTCATTCAATTTCAATTATTTCATATTCTGTCGACGCAGAATAAAGAATATAACAATAATATAACTGTGACTATGAGTAAATACGAGTATTAACATGAAATTTATCGAAAAACCTGATCGACACATGCGAATTTCTCTATATGCGGAGATAAAATCGTGAAAACATTGAAATAATTCCTTCTGCAGTTTGAAAAATGTTACCAAACGATTCGGACATAGTCTTTCAGGAGACCAAACATCTATTTTACCTTGGATACGACGTTTGAACATTGTTCCATATCTTATATACTATTTTTCGCACAAATAGTCGTATCGTCGAAAAGCGAAAGGTTGAAATCTCATTCAATTTCAATTATTTCATATTCTGTCGACGCAGAATAAAGAATATAACAATAATATAACTGTGACTATGAGTAAATACGAGTATTAACATGAAATTTATCGAAAAACCTGATCGACACATGCGAATTTCTCTATATGCGGAGATAAAATCGTGAAAACATTGAAATAATTCCTTCTGCAGTTTGAAAAATGTTACCAAACGATTCGGACATAGTCTTTCAGGAGACCAAACATCTATTTTACCTTGGATACGACGTTTGAACATTGTTCCATATCTTATATACTATTTTTCGCACAAATAGTCGTATCGTCGAAAAGCGAAAGGTTGAAATCTCATTCAATTTCAATTATTTCATATTCTGCGTCGACGCAGAATAAAGAATATAACAATAATATAACTGTGACTATGAGTAAATACGAGTATTAACATGAAATTTATCGAAAAACCTGATCGACACATGCGAATTTCTCTATATGCGGAGATAAAATCGTGAAAACATTGAAATAATTCCTTCTACAGTTTGAAAAATGTTACCAAACGATTCGGACATAGTCTTTCAGGAGACCAAACATCTATTTTACCTTGGATACGACGTTTGAACATTGTTCCATATCTTATATACTATTTTCGCACAAATAGTCGTATCGTCGAAAAGCGAAAGGTTGAAATCTCATTCAATTTCAATTATTTCATATTCTGTCGACGCAGAATAAAGAATATAACAATAATATAACTGTGACTATGAGTAAATACGAGTATTAACATGAAATTTATCGAAAAACCTGATCGACACATGCGAATTTCTCTATATGCGGAGATAAAATCGTGAAAACATTGAAATAATTCCTTCTGCAGTTTGAAAAATGTTACCAAACGATTCGGACATAGTCTTTCAGGAGACCAAACATCTATTTTACCTTGGATACGACGTTTGAACATTGTTCCATATCTTATATACTATTTTTCGCACAAATAGTCGTATCGTCGAAAAGCGAAAGGTTGAAATCTCATTCAATTTCAATTATTTCATATTCTGTCGACGCAGAATAAAGAATATAACAATAATATAACTGTGACTATGAGTAAATACGAGTATTAACATGAAATTTATCGAAAAACCTGATCGACACATGCGAATTTCTCTATATGCGGAGATAAAATCGTGAAAACATTGAAATAATTCCTTCTGCAGTTTGAAAAATGTTACCAAACGATTCGGACATAGTCTTTCAGGAGACCAAACATCTATTTTACCTTGGATACGACGTTTGAACATTGTTCCATATCTTATATACTATTTTTCGCACAAATAGTCGTATCGTCGAAAAGCGAAAGGTTGAAATCTCATTCAATTTCAATTATTTCATATTCTGTCGACGCAGAATAAAGAATATAACAATAATATAACTGTGACTATGAGTAAATACGAGTATTAACATGAAATTTATCGAAAAACCTGATCGACACATGCGAATTTCTCTATATGCGGAGATAAAATCGTGAAAACATTGAAATAATTCCTTCTGCAGTTTGAAAAATGTTACCAAACGATTCGGACATAGTCTTTCAGGAGACCAAACATCTATTTCACCTTGGATACGACGTTTGAACATTGTTCCATATCTTATATACTATTTTTCGCACAAATAGTCGTATCGTCGAAAAGCGAAAGGTTGAAATCTTACTCAATTTCAATTATTTCATATTCTGTCGACGCAGAATAAAGAATATAACAATAATATAACTGTGACTATGAGAAAATACGAGTATTAACATGAAATTTATCGAAAACCTGATCGACACATGCGAATTTCTCTATATGCGGAGATAAAATCGTGAAAACATTGAAATAATTCCTTCTACAGTTTGAAAAATGTTACCAAACGATTCGGACATAGTCTTTCAGGAGACCAAACATCTATTTTACCTTGGATACGACGTTTGAACATTGTTCCATATCTTATATACTATTTTTCGCACAAATAGTCGTATCGTCGAAAAGCGAAAGGTTGAAATCTCATTCAATTTCAATTATTTCATATTCTGTCGACGCAGAATAAAGAATATAACAATAATATAACTGTGACTATGAGTAAATACGAGTATTAACATGAAATTTATCGAAAAACCTGATCGACACATGCGAATTTCTCTATATGCGGAGATAAAATCGTGAAAACATTGAAATAATTCCTTCTACAGTTTGAAAAATGTTACCAAACGATTCGGACATAGTCTTTCAGGAGACCAAACATCTATTTTACCTTGGATACGACGTTTGAACATTGTTCCATATCTTATATACTATTTTTCGCACAAATAGTCGTATCGTCGAAAAGCGAAAGGTTGAAATCTCATTCAATTTCAATTATTTCATATTCTGTCGACGCAGAATAAAGAATATAACAATAATATAACTGTGACTATGAGTAAATACGAGTATTAACATGAAATTTATCGAAAAACCTGATCGACACATGCGAATTTCTCTATATGCGGAGATAAAATCGTGAAAACATTGAAATAATTCCTTCTGCAGTTTGAAAAATGTTACCAAACGATTCGGACATAGTCTTTCAGGAGACCAAACATCTATTTTACCTGGATACGACGTTTGAACATTGTTCCATATCTTATATACTATTTTTCGCACAAATAGTCGTATCGTCGAAAAGCGAAAGGTTGAAATCTCATTCAATTTCAATTATTTCATATTCTGTCGACGCAGAATAAAGAATATAACAATAATATAACTGTGACTATGAGTAAATACGAGTATTAACATGAAATTTATCGAAAAACCTGATCGACACATGCGAATTTCTCTATATGCGGAGATAAAATCGTGAAAACATTGAAATAATTCCTTCTACAGTTTGAAAATGTTACCAAACGATTCGGACATAGTCTTTCAGGAGACCAAACATCTATTTTACCTTGGATACGACGTTTGAACATTGTTCCATATCTTATATACTATTTTTCGCACAAATAGTCGTATCGTCGAAAAGCGAAAGGTTGAAATCTCATTCAATTTCAATTATTTCATATTCTGTCGACGCAGAATAAAGAATATAACAATAATATAACTGTGACTATGAGTAAATACGAGTATTAACATGAAATTTATCGAAAAACCTGATCGACACATGCGAATTTCTCTATATGCGGAGATAAAATCGTGAAAACATTGAAATAATTCCTTCTGCAGTTTGAAAAATGTTACCAAACGATTCGGACATAGTCTTTCAGGAGACCAAACATCTATTTTACCTTGGATACGACGTTTGAACATTGTTCCATATCTTATATACTATTTTTTCGCACAAATAGTCGTATCGTCGAAAAGCGAAAGGTTGAAATCTCATTCAATTTCAATTATTTCATATTCTGTCGACGCAGAATAAGAATATAACAATAATATAACTGTGACTATGAGTAAATACGAGTATTAACATGAAATTTATCGAAAAACCTGATCGACACATGCGAATTTCTCTATATGCGGAGATAAAATCGTGAAAACATTGAAATAATTCCTCTGCAGTTTGAAAAATGTTACCAAACGATTCGGACATAGTCTTTCAGGAGACCAAACATCTATTTTACCTTGGATACGACGTTTGAACATTGTTCCATATCTTATATACTATTTTTCGCACAAATAGTCGTATCGTCGAAAAGCGAAAGGTTGAAATCTCATTCAATTTCAATTATTTCATATTCTGTCGACGCAGAATAAAGAATATAACAATAATATAACTGTGACTATGAGTAAATACGAGTATTAACATGAAATTTATCGAAAAACCTGATCGACACATGCGAATTTCTCTATATGCGGAGATAAAATCGTGAAAACATTGAAATAATTCCTTCTGCAGTTTGAAAAATGTTACCAAACGATTCGGACATAGTCTTTCAGGAGACCAAACATCTATTTTACCTTGGATACGACGTTTGAACATTGTTCCATATCTTATATACTATTTTTCGCACAAATAGTCGTATCGTCGAAAAGCGAAAGGTTGAAATCTCATTCAATTTCAATTATTTCATATTCTGTCGACGCAGAATAAAGAATATAACAATAATATAACTGTGACTATGAGTAAATACGAGTATTAACATGAAATTTATCGAAAAACCTGATCGACACATGCGAATTTCTCTATATGCGGAGATAAAATCGTGAAAACATTGAAATAATTCCTTCTGCAGTTTGAAAAATGTTACCAAACGATTCGGACATAGTCTTTCAGGAGACCAAACATCTATTTTACCTTGGATACGACGTTTGAACATTGTTCCATATCTTATATACTATTTTTCGCACAAATAGTCGTATCGTCGAAAAGCGAAAGGTTGAAATCTCATTCAATTTCAATTATTTCATATTCTGTCGACGCAGAATAAAGAATATAACAATAATATAACTGTGACTATGAGTAAATACGAGTATTAACATGAAATTTATCGAAAAACCTGATCGACACATGCGAATTTCTCTATATGCGGAGATAAAATCGTGAAAACATTGAAATAATTCCTTCTGCAGTTTGAAAAATGTTACCAAACGATTCGGACATAGTCTTTCAGGAGACCAAACATCTATTTTACCTTGGATACGACGTTTGAACATTGTTCCATATCTTATATACTATTTTTCGCACAAATAGTCGTATCGTCGAAAAGCGAAAGGTTGAAATCTCATTCAATTTCAATTATTTCATATTCTGTCGACGCAGAATAAAGAATATAACAATAATATAACTGTGACTATGAGTAAATACGAGTATTAACATGAAATTTATCGAAAAACCTGATCGACACATGCGAATTTCTCTATATGCGGAGATAAAATCGTGAAAACATTGAAATAATTCCTTCTGCAGTTTGAAAAATGTTACCAAACGATTCGGACATAGTCTTTCAGGAGACCAAACATCTATTTTACCTTGGATACGACGTTTGAACATTGTTCCATATCTTATATACTATTTTTCGCACAAATAGTCGTATCGTCGAAAAGCGAAAGGTTGAAATCTCATTCAATTTCAATTATTTCATATTCTGTCGACGCAGAATAAAGAATATAACAATAATATAACTGTGACTATGAGTAAATACGAGTATTAACATGAAATTTATCGAAAAACCTGATCGACACATGCGAATTTCTCTATATGCGGAGATAAAATCGTGAAAACATTGAAATAATTCCTTCTGCAGTTTGAAAAATGTTACCAAACGATTCGGACATAGTCTTTCAGGAGACCAAACATCTATTTTACCTTGGATACGACGTTTTGAACATTGTTCCATATCTTATATACTATTTTTCGCACAAATAGTCGTATCGTCGAAAAGCGAAAGGTTGAAATCTCATTCAATTTCAATTATTTCATATTCTGTCGACGCAGAATAAAGAATATAACAATAATATAACTGTGACTATGAGTAAATACGAGTATTAACATGAAATTTATCGAAAAACCTGATCGACACATGCGAATTTCTCTATATGCGGAGATAAAATCGTGAAAACATTGAAATAATTCCTTCTGCAGTTTGAAAAATGTTACCAAACGATTCGGACATAGTCTTTCAGGAGACCAAACATCTATTTTACCTTGGATACGACGTTTGAACATTGTTCCATATCTTATATACTATTTTTCGCACAAATAGTCGTATCGTCGAAAAGCGAAAGGTTGAAATCTCATTCAATTTCAATTATTTCATATTCTGTCGACGCAGAATAAAGAATATAACAATAATATAACTGTGACTATGAGTAAATACGAGTATTAACATGAAATTTATCGAAAAACCTGATCGACACATGCGAATTTCTCTATATGCGGAGATAAAATCGTGAAAACATTGAAATAATTCCTTCTGCAGTTTGAAAAATGTTACCAAACGATTCGGACATAGTCTTTCAGGAGACCAAACATCTATTTTACCTTGGATACGACGTTTGAACATTGTTCCATATCTTATATACTATTTTTCGCACAAATAGTCGTATCGTCGAAAAGCGAAAGGTTGAAATCTCATTCAATTTCAATTATTTCATATTCTGTCGACGCAGAATAAAGAATATAACAATAATATAACTGTGACTATGAGTAAATACGAGTATTAACATGAAATTTATCGAAAAAACCTGATCGACACATGCGAATTTCTCTATATGCGGAGATAAAATCGTGAAAACATTGAAATAATTCCTTCTACAGTTTGAAAAATGTTACCAAACGATTCGGACATAGTCTTTCAGGAGACCAAACATCTATTTTACCTTGGATACGACGTTTGAACATTGTTCCATATCTTATATACTATTTTTCGCACAAATAGTCGTATCGTCGAAAAGCGAAAGGTTGAAATCTCATTCAATTTCAATTATTTCATATTCTGTCGACGCAGAATAAAGAATATAACAATAATATAACTGTGACTATGAGTAAATACGAGTATTAACATGAAATTTATCGAAAAACCTGATCGACACATGCGAATTTCTCTATATGCGGAGATAAAATCGTGAAAACATTGAAATAATTCCTTCTGCAGTTTGAAAAATGTTACCAAACGATTCGGACATAGTCTTTCAGGAGACCAAACATCTATTTTACCTTGGATACGACGTTTGAACATTGTTCCATATCTTATATACTATTTTTCGCACAAATAGTCGTATCGTCGAAAAGCGAAAGGTTGAAATCTCATTCAATTTCAATTATTTCATATTCTGTCGACGCAGAATAAAGAATATAACAATAATATAACTGTGACTATGAGTAAATACGAGTATTAACATGAAATTTATCGAAAAACCTGATCGACACATGCGAATTTCTCTATATGCGGAGATAAAATCGTGAAAACATTGAAATAATTCCTTCTGCAGTTTGAAAAATGTTACCAAACGATTCGGACATAGTCTTTCAGGAGACCAAACATCTATTTTACCTTGGATACGACGTTTGAACATTGTTCCATATCTTATATACTATTTTTCGCACAAATAGTCGTATCGTCGAAAAGCGAAAGGTTGAAATCTCATTCAATTTCAATTATTTCATATTCTGTCGACGCAGAATAAAGAATATAACAATAATATAACTGTGACTATGAGTAAATACGAGTATTAACATGAAATTTATCGAAAAACCTGATCGACACATGCGAATTTCTCTATATGCGGAGATAAAATCGTGAAAACATTGAAATAATTCCTTCTGCAGTTTGAAAAATGTTACCAAACGATTCGGACATAGTCTTTCAGGAGACCAAACATCTATTTTACCTTGGATACGACGTTTGAACATTGTTCCATATCTTATATACTATTTTTCGCACAAATAGTCGTATCGTCGAAAAGCGAAAGGTTGAAATCTCATTCAATTTCAATTATTTCATATTCTGTCGACGCAGAATAAAGAATATAACAATAATATAACTGTGACTATGAGTAAATACGAGTATTAACATGAAATTTATCGAAAAACCTGATCGACACATGCGAATTTCTCTATATGCGGAGATAAAATCGTGAAAACATTGAAATAATTCCTTCTGCAGTTTGAAAAATGTTACCAAACGATTCGGACATAGTCTTTCAGGAGACCAAACATCTATTTTACCTTGGATACGACGTTTGAACATTGTTCCATATCTTATATACTATTTTTCGCACAAATAGTCGTATCGTCGAAAAGCGAAAGGTTGAAATCTCATTCAATTTCAATTATTTCATATTCTGTCGACGCAGAATAAAGAATATAACAATAATATAACTGTGACTATGAGTAAATACGAGTATTAACATGAAATTTATCGAAAAACCTGATCGACACATGCGAATTTCTCTATATGCGGAGATAAAATCGTGAAAACATTGAAATAATTCCTTCTGCAGTTTGAAAAATGTTACCAAACGATTCGGACATAGTCTTTCAGGAGACCAAACATCTATTTTACCTTGGATACGACGTTTGAACATTGTTCCATATCTTATATACTATTTTTCGCACAAATAGTCGTATCGTCGAAAAGCGAAAGGTTGAAATCTCATTCAATTTCAATTATTTCATATTCTGTCGACGCAGAATAAAGAATATAACAATAATATAACTGTGACTATGAGTAAATACGAGTATTAACATGAAATTTATCGAAAAACCTGATCGACACATGCGAATTTCTCTATATGCGGAGATAAAATCGTGAAAACATTGAAATAATTCCTTCTGCAGTTTGAAAAATGTTACCAAACGATTCGGACATAGTCTTTCAGGAGACCAAACATCTATTTCACCTTGGATACGACGTTTGAACATTGTTCCATATCTTATATACTATTTTTCGCACAAATAGTCGTATCGTCGAAAGCGAAAGGTTGAAATCTCATTCAATTTCAATTATTTCATATTCTGTCGACGCAGAATAAAGAATATAACAATAATATAACTGTGACTATGAGTAAATACGAGTATTAACATGAAATTTATCGAAAAACCTGATCGACACATGCGAATTTCTCTATATGCGGAGATAAAATCGTGAAAACATTGAAATAATTCCTTCTACAGTTTGAAAATGTTACCAAACGATTCGGACATAGTCTTTCAGGAGACCAAACATCTATTTTACCTTGGATACGACGTTTGAACATTGTTCCATATCTTATATACTATTTTTCGCACAAATAGTCGTATCGTCGAAAAACGAAAGGTTGAAATCTCATTCAATTTCAATTATTTCATATTCTGTCGACGCAGAATAAAGAATATAACAATAATATAACTGTGACTATGAGAAAATACGAGTATTAACATGAAATTTATCGAAAACCTGATCGACACATGCGAATTTCTCTATATGCGGAGATAAAATCGTGAAAACATTGAAATAATTCCTTCTACAGTTTGAAAAATGTTACCAAACGATTCGGACATAGTCTTTCAGGAGACCAAACATCTATTTTACCTTGGATACGACGTTTGAACATTGTTCCATATCTTATATACTATTTTTCGCACAAATAGTCGTATCGTCGAAAAGCGAAAGGTTGAAATCTCATTCAATTTCAATTATTTCATATTCTGTCGACGCAGAATAAAGAATATAACAATAATATAACTGTGACTATGAGTAAATACGAGTATTAACATGAAATTTATCGAAAAACCTGATCGACACATGCGAATTTCTCTATATGCGGAGATAAAATCGTGAAAACATTGAAATAATTCCTTCTGCAGTTTGAAAAATGTTACCAAACGATTCGGACATAGTCTTTCAGGAGACCAAACATCTATTTTACCTTGGATACGACGTTTGAACATTGTTCCATATCTTATATACTATTTTTCGCACAAATAGTCGTATCGTCGAAAAGCGAAAGGTTGAAATCTCATTCAATTTCAATTATTTCATATTCTGTCGACGCAGAATAAAGAATATAACAATAATATAACTGTGACTATGAGTAAATACGAGTATTAACATGAAATTTATCGAAAAACCTGATCGACACATGCGAATTTCTCTATATGCGGAGATAAAATCGTGAAAACATTGAAATAATTCCTTCTACAGTTTGAAAATGTTACCAAACGATTCGGACATAGTCTTTCAGGAGACCAAACATCTATTTTACCTTGGATACGACGTTTGAACATTGTTCCATATCTTATATACTATTTTTCGCACAAATAGTCGTATCGTCGAAAAGCGAAAGGTTGAAATCTCATTCAATTTCAATTATTTCATATTCTGTCGACGCAGAATAAAG
>NC_060967.1:5372438-5374938 GCF_910589235.1 Vespa crabro
GTGCATTTTGGTCGGATCAAGCTTTTCAGACCATCCGTGGATTTTGGTCTTTTCGTGCAAGCCGACCGGGGTGCTCCCCTATATATACCGATTATGCGGCCGAGTGGTCGGCGACGCTGGACGAAATACACGGCGTCTTATGGGAACAATCTTCCGATTGAATCGCCCAAACGGTATCCGTCGAGAAACATTATCAATCGTCCTTCTATACCATTCTAGACGTTCATTTACCCTTTTTATATAATCCGTGAATATATTTGGTACAAAAATGTCGTTTTCTACCAAGAATTGTTAATTACAATTGTTTTTGGAAATTAATGAATTTTCAACAATAAGCGCGTATTGTATCGACGAAGGAACGTTAAATAAAGCGTATCCATTGATTTGTTTCGAAATATTTACAAAACTCCACTTTTTATCAATTTGTTAATTAAGGCGTTCAACGAGAACTTTGTTATACATCACAATATCGTTCTTTAATTTGTTATTAACGATCGGAAGAGCAAAAATATCGTTTTCGTCAACGAATTGTTAATAACAATTGGTTTTGCAAATTAATAAATTTTTAACAATAAACGCGTATTGTATCGACGTAGAAACGTTAAATAAAGCGTATCCATTGATTTGTTTCGAAAAATTTACAAAACTACACTTTTTATCCATTTGTTAATTAAGGCGTTCAACGAGAACTTTGTTATACATCACTATATCGTTTTTTTATTTGACATTATCGATCGGAAGAACGAAAATATCGTTTTTGTCGATTATTTGTTAATAACAATTTTTATTGCAAATTAATAAATTTTTAACAATAAAAGCGTGTCGTATCGACGAAGGAACGTTAAATAAAGAGTATTCATCGATTTTTTTTGAAAAATTCACAAAACTCCACTTTTTATCCATTTGTTAATTAAGGCGTTCATCGAGAACTTTGTTATACATCACTATATCGTTTTTTTATTTGACATTATCCATCGGAAGAATGAAAATATCGTTTTTGTCGATTATTTGTTAATAACAATTTTTATTGCAAATTAATAAATTTTTAACAATAAATGCGTGTCGTATCGACGAAGGAACGTTAAATAAAGCGTATTCATCGATTTTTTTTGAAATATTTACAAAACTCCACTTTTTATTCATTTGTTAATTAAGGCGTAAAATGGGAACTTTGGTATACATCACTATATCGTTTTTTTATTTGACATTATCGATCGGAAGAATGAAAATATCGTTTTTGTCGATTATTTGTTAATAACAATTGTTATTGCAAATTAATAAATTTTTAACAATAAAAGCGTGTTGTATCGACGAAGGAACGTTAAATAAAGCGTATCCATCGATTTGTTTTGAAAAATCTATAAAACTCTACTTTTTATCCAGTTGTTAATTAAGGCGTAAAATGGGAACTTTGTTATACATCACTATATCGTTTTTTTATTTGACATTATCGATCGGAACAATGAAAATATCGTTTTTGTCGATTATTTGTTAATAACAATTGTTATTGCAAATTAATAAATTTTTAACAATAAAAGCGTGTTGTATCGACGAAGGAACGTTAAATAAAGCGTATCCATCGATTTGTTTTGAAAAATCTATAAAACTCTACTTTTTATCCATTTGTTAATTAAGGCGTAAAATGGGAACTTTGTTATACATCACTATATCGTTTTTTTATTTGACATTGTCGATCGGAAGAATGAAAATAACGTTTTTGTCGATTATTTGTTAATAACAATTGTTATTGCAAATTAATAAATTTTTAACAATAAAAGCGTGTTGTATCGACGAAGGAACGTTAAATAAAGCGTATCCATCGATTTGTTTTGAAAAATCTATAAAACTACACTTCTTATCCATTTGTTAATTAAGGATGTTAAAAATGACAATGTTATAACATAGGATTACTTAATTAGATACGTATTAATTATTTGGTTTATTAAAAAAATCGATTTCAAAAACATATGTTTTTTTGCCAATAATATATTTTTAATTTGCAATATTATTTATAATTTTTATTTTTTTTTACGTTACTTTTGTAAATAATAATGTGTTTAAACGTGAGGAAACGTTTAGTAATGTATAGGAGCTCAATAAACAAAGTTTTTAAAAATTGGTCTTTTCGTATGGCACTTTATTCCCATAAGACTCCATGTATTTCACCGTGTGTCGCCGACCACTCGGCCGCATAATCGGTATATATAAGGGAACGTATGTTTCGGCTTGCACGAAAAGACTAAAATTGGCGAATCGTTCGAAATGCTCGATTCGACCAAAATGCACGATTCGCCCAAAGTGCATGATTATTTCGAAACGCATGATTCGCCCAAAATGCACGTTTCGACCAAAATGTACGATTCGACCAAAACGCACGATTCGTACATAATGTACGTTTCGAACAAAATGCACGATTCGACCAAAAAGCACGATTCGTACATAATGTACGATTCGAGACTAAGTTTCGAAAATGTTATACGAATGAACGAACGATTGATTC
>NC_060967.1:5384938-5389938 GCF_910589235.1 Vespa crabro
GTACTGGAACCTGGTCAACTAAGACCTCTGACCATAGCACCGGTCCTAGTAAGGTCATTCCACAAAGTGTTGGCTAATAGGCTGAAAAAGGTCCACATTGACAGCAGGCAAAGAGCGTTTAGAGACACAGACGGCTGTAGTGATAACACCTGCCTACTGGACTTAGCCTTAAGGTACACAAGGAGTTCAGTAGGCCAACTATATATGGCTTCACTAGATGTTGCCAAAGCTTTTGACTCTGTGTCCTACAAAGCACTAGAAGTAGTCATGAAGGCAAAGGGATTACCACCACCTATGGTTCGATACATCTCATCGGTGTATAGGAGGAGTGTCACCCGTTTTGATTATGGCGGGTGGCTCTCTGACCCCATACATCCGTCTTGTGGGGTAAAACAAGGTGACCCCTTATCACCCTTGTTATTTAATTTCATAATTGATGAAATGATAAAGAGCCTGCCGGAGGGAATTGGAGTCAAGATCTCTGGCATGTACCTGAACATCCTTGCCTTCGCTGATGATCTGATAATTATGGCTACTACTACTGCTGGACTACAACATCTGCTCGACTGCGTGGGGAATTACCTGTCCAATGTAGGACTAAAGATCAATGCCCAGAAATCATGCTCTATAGCCATAACATCACTTGGAAAGCAGAAGAAGACTGCTATTGACGCAACACAAATCTTCAGGATAAAGGATCAAGGAATCCCAACGCTCAAAAGAACTGATGAGTTTAGATATCTAGGTGTCCCCTTTACACCTGAGGGACGGGTGGATGTGAACATTAGAGACATATTAAAGGAGAAAATACAAAGGCTATGTAAAGCTCCGCTCAAGCCTCAACAGAGGCTCTGGATACTACGAATATGTATAATACCATCTTTGTACTATCTTCTTACAGTTGGCGCGATACGAATTGGTCTCCTCCGATCAATAGATCGCGACATTAGAGCTGCTGTGAGAAAGTGGCTCCACTTACCAACAGATTGTCCTAATGCTTACTTCCATGCCGATAAACAAGATGGGGGACTCAGTATCCCCTCCTTGAGATTTCGAGCTCCGCTTTTAAGACGAGCCAAAATCATAAAGCTAAGAAGAACTGGATATATTATCGGCGATATCGCAGAAGGATTCCTCGAAAAGGAAGAATGTGTATGCGATAAGAGGCTACAGAGTGGTGATCTCTGGATTAGTTGCCAAGAGGATCTGAAGAGAATGTGGCGAGATAAGCTTGCTGGGTCTATTGATGGGAAAGCACTAGAGGATTCTAGAAACGTCTTAAACCAACATGACTGGATTACAGATGGCACGAAATTTCTAAAGGGGAGAGACTATGTGAACTCGTGTAGGTTGCGAATTAATGCGCTACCTACAAAGTCTCGAACCTCACGTGGCAGAGCAAAAGATCGTACATGCCGTGCTGGGTGTGGGTGTGTTGAAACACAAAACCATATCCTGCAACAGTGCCATCGTACCCACGATGCTAGAATCCGAAGGCATGACTGTGTTTCCCAGTATATGGTCGAGAAGCTTAAGAGAAACAACTTCACAGTGGAAGAGACGCCGAAAATCAGGACGTCTCAAGGAATTAAAATTCCAGACATCGTGGCGACTAAAGAAAGGGAATGCTTTGTGCTGGATCCGCAAATAATAAGTGATAAGTATGATCTTGATCACGCGGACGCAAATAAATCCTCCAAATACAATGACGCGGAAATGATACAACTTATTAAAGAGCGGTACCGGGCTAAAGATGTTAATGTCTTTGGTATCACTCTTAATAACCGCGGAGTATGGAGCTCGCGTTCTGCTAAGAACCTGCTGGACAAGAATTTAATCAAGAAGAGCGATTTAAAATTAATATCCTCCAGAGTAATAATAGGTGGTCTTCACGCCTTCAGAATATTTAACACAAGAACAACAGTGTCACGTTCCTGGATCACGAAGACATCAGTGAAGAATAGAAGCGGAATAGGGTAACATCTTCAACTCTCCAGGGGTACCCGTTCCCCACAAGATCCAAACCCGCAACGGGCAAGAAAGCGGTGACAAGGAGGTTTTAGTGGGTAGCATCTATTGTAGTCCCACATAACCGGAAGACCTAGTCTGATGGTATGCGTAATGCATTTCCTCCTTGTATAAAAAAAAAAAAAAAAAAAAAAAAAAAAAAAAAAAAAAAAAAAAAAAATAGCCAAATGCCTCGTCATCTAATTAGTGACGCGCATGAATGGATTAACGAGATTCCCTCTGTCCCTATCTACTTTCGAACCAATGCGACTATCGGACTTAGAAAAATTCCGAAGAGTCGATGAAAAGTTATACGAATGCTTTTCGAACCAATGCGACTATCGGACTTAGAAAAATTCCGAAGAGTCGATGAAAAGTTATACGAATGCTTTTCGAACCAATGCGACTATCGGACTTAGAAATTTTTTTTTTTTTTTTTTTTTTTTTTCTTTCTCGTAGCAGCATGTTCATTTCGCCATTGTTGCGGTCATCGAACCTCCGCCCACCATTAATGGAAGAATACGTAAGTATTCTTCCCATCTTTTTTTTTTTTTTTTTTTTTTTTTTTTTTTTTTTTTTTTTTTTTCCAGCTAAAGTCTTCTTCGCAACTTCTTTCCTTATGTTCAATTAAGAAGTTGCTTCCGTATACATCATGATGGTTGTCCGTGGGGAAAAATATTCCGGAGGTAAAATAGCCTCCCGTTCGGATCTCCGGGTGGAGGCTTTCCCAGGGGCGGTTAACGTGATCAGGAGAAGTTCGCGCATAGCATCGCTCAACGCGGCATGCGCGCCCCCGAAGACGACGAGTGGATGCACGTCCGGCGTAGGGCAGCGTAGGAACGCAGCAACCCGCCGGTCGAGTACCCGAACGTCGTCCAAGGCTACTGACCGCGCGACCCCCCGCTGCGTTCCTTGCCCCGTACAACCCGGACTGCATCAGGTGTTAGCCAATCTTCAAGAGGCTATTATCGTATTAGAGAGGTGTGATAGGGTCTTGCCACGGCCATCTTCTAAGGCCAAGCAAACGATCATCGAAGATAATCTATCCGGGAATACAGAGATAAACGAAATACGCGAAATCGGCCCTTCCAGTCCGAACGATAGGAAAGCAGAATCTACGATAGACAAAGAACCGGTTGCGACGCGTCCGCGAACACGAGCGTACGTCCGCGCGCAATCCCCGCAAACCCTCCCAGAATCGGAACATACGCCCCCAGCCTTCACGAAAAATCTTAACCTACGCAATAACACAAGACGCGCAGCGAATAGAAATAACCCCCTACCACCTATTGTAGAGATCGACATAGATCAAGTCGGGGAAAGTATAGTTATACCCCTAGAATCGGAAGCGACTACGGTAATAGGCGACGCCCCGTTTGAACACCCCGAAGAAACAGATATAGGCGTAACCCAGGAAATCAACGGCGTTACAAGCGCGAACACCGAACCAAAAGCACCGCGAGTCACCTTCGCCGAGCCTTGTGCCACGATAAACGAAATCGACACGACCCCCATCGTCAAATCCCCCCCCCATACCTACCGCGCGTTTCCAAAAATCCACCTCCTGCAGCTTAATATGGGGCGCTCCAGGACGGTAACGGGAGAAGTCCGCGAACTGATCAGCGATAAACGCTTAGATGTATTACTCCTGCAGGAGCCATACGTCCAAAAGCACGGGACAGGATACGAGATCACCGGTCTAGGCAGCGGAACTAGACTAGCGGCCACTCGGGATGAGAGACCATGGTCTGCTATCGCGGCGACCAACCCGAATTTCGCGTTGCTTTTCATCTCGCAGCTCAGCACCCCGCACTGCGTATGTGCGGAAGTGCAAGCACCCGGCTTCTCTTTCTACGTCGTTTCGCATTATTTTCAATTTAGCGACGAAATAGAGGAGCACCTTAGGCACCTGGATACGGTACTTCGTGCCCTAAGGGGGGAGAGAGTAATAATTTCGCTGGACGCCAATGCGCGCTCACCTCTCTGGGGCCCTCAGAGCACCGACGAGAGAGGTTCGAAATTAGAAGCCCTCATCCGGGCATCCGGATTAAAGGTAATCAACGACGTCAAGCAGCCCCCCACATTCTGGACGACGAGAGGCTCCTCATATATCGATGTTACCCTCTCGTCGCAATCCATGAGCCGATTCATTGGCCAATGGAAAGTTAGATCGGGATGGACGTCCAGCGACCACAACTCAATAGAAATCGTGTTACAACCCCCGAAGACTGAACCGTGTCGAGGGGGGGGCGCTCGGGGGGCGGGGAACAGGAGGTTCAACACCAGGAGAGCCGACTGGGACCTTTTCACTGAGCGTCTTCTCTCCCTTTCCACGGCGAGGCTGGAGGGAAGTAGTCTAGGATCGGCTTCTGAGGTAGAGGCACGAGCTAATACGCTCACAAGTGTCCTACAAACCGCGTGCTCTGAATCAATGCCACGGAAAAAGGCCCATCGGAAGTCCAACCCGTGGTGGACGTCAGCATTAACGACACAGAAGAAGGCGGTGTCCCGGCTTAGGCGCGCGTTCCAACGAGAGAAAGTCGATCCGACTCGTCTCGAGTTGATGCGGGAATATAGGACGTCGCTCCGAGCCTATAGTAAGGCGATACGGCGCGCAAAAATAGAAAGTTGGAGGGAATTCGTAACGGAGCAGGGTAACAAAGATCCGTGGGGATATACCTATAAACAACAGGCGGGTAAACTTCGCGTAGAAAGGGTGATCAACACCCTGAAAAGAGACGGAAAAAAGACTATGAACGTCCGCGAAACGGCGAAAGTCCTCCTTGACACACATGTCCCGGACGACTGCGAGTCCGAGGACACGAATGAACAACGCGCGGTGCGAAACACCTCTAGAGATGCCCCGGAAACCGTTGACGCCCCTCCCTTCACAGCGGAAGAGGTGGCGCGAGTTATAAAGTCCCTCAAAAACGGAAAGGCCCCGGGGCCCGACCTCATTGAGGTGTGCGTGCTCAAAAGAGCATTTGCCACCA
>NC_060967.1:5394938-5402438 GCF_910589235.1 Vespa crabro
CTATCGGACTTAGAAAAATTCCGAAGAGTCGATGAAAAGTTATACGAATGCTTTTCGAACCAATGCGACTATCGGACTTAGAAAAATTCCGAAGAGTCGATGAAAAGTTATACGAATGCTTTTCGAACCAATGCGACTATCGGACTTAGAAAAATTCCGAAGAGTCGATGAAAAGTTATACGAATGCTTTTCGAACCAATGCGACTATCGGACTTAGAAAAATTCCGAAGAGTCGATGAAAAGTTATACGAATGCTTTTCGAACCAATGCGACTATCGGACTTAGAAAAATTCCGAAGAGTCGATGAAAAGTTATACGAATGCTTTTCGAACCAATGCGACTATCGGACTTAGAAAAATTCCGAAGAGTCGATGAAAAGTTATACGAATGCTTTTCGAACCAATGCGACTATCGGACTTAGAAAAATTCCGAAGAGTCGATGAAAAGTTATACGAATGCTTTTCGAACCAATGCGACTATCGGACTTAGAAAAATTCCGAAGAGTCGATGAAAAGTTATACGAATGCTTTTCGAACCAATGCGACTATCGGACTTAGAAAAATTCCGAAGAGTCGATGAAAAGTTATACGAATGCTTTTCGAACCAATGCGACTATCGGACTTAGAAAAATTCCGAAGAGTCGATGAAAAGTTATACGAATGCTTTTCGAACCAATGCGACTATCGGACTTAGAAAAATTCCGAAGAGTCGATGAAAAGTTATACGAATGCTTTTCGAACCAATGCGACTATCGGACTTAGAAAAATTCCGAAGAGTCGATGAAAAGTTATACGAATGCTTTTCGAACCAATGCGACTATCGGACTTAGAAAAATTCCGAAGAGTCGATGAAAAGTTATACGAATGCTTTTCGAACCAATGCGACTATCGGACTTAGAAAAATTCCGAAGAGTCGATGAAAAGTTATACGAATGCTTTTCGAACCAATGCGACTATCGGACTTAGAAAAATTCCGAAGAGTCGATGAAAAGTTATACGAATGCTTTTCGAACCAATGCGACTATCGGACTTAGAAAAATTCCGAAGAGTCGATGAAAAGTTATACGAATGCTTTTCGAACCAATGCGACTATCGGACTTAGAAAAATTCCGAAGAGTCGATGAAAAGTTATACGAATGCTTTTCGAACCAATGCGACTATCGGACTTAGAAAAATTCCGAAGAGTCGATGAAAAGTTATACGAATGCTTTTCGAACCAATGCGACTATCGGACTTAGAAAAATTCCGAAGAGTCGATGAAAAGTTATACGAATGCTTTTCGAACCAATGCGACTATCGGACTTAGAAAAATTCCGAAGAGTCGATGAAAAGTTATACGAATGCTTTTCGAACCAATGCGACTATCGGACTTAGAAAAATTCCGAAGAGTCGATGAAAAGTTATACGAATGCTTTTCGAACCAATGCGACTATCGGACTTAGAAAAATTCCGAAGAGTCGATGAAAAGTTATACGAATGCTTTTCGAACCAATGCGACTATCGGACTTAGAAAAATTCCGAAGAGTCGATGAAAAGTTATACGAATGCTTTTCGAACCAATGCGACTATCGGACTTAGAAAAATTCCGAAGAGTCGATGAAAAGTTATACGAATGCTTTTCGAACCAATGCGACTATCGGACTTAGAAAAATTCCGAAGAGTCGATGAAAAGTTATACGAATGCTTTTCGAACCAATGCGACTATCGGACTTAGAAAAATTCCGAAGAGTCGATGAAAAGTTATACGAATGCTTTTCGAACCAATGCGACTATCGGACTTAGAAAAATTCCGAAGAGTCGATGAAAAGTTATACGAATGCTTTTCGAACCAATGCGACTATCGGACTTAGAAAAATTCCGAAGAGTCGATGAAAAGTTATACGAATGCTTTTCGAACCAATGCGACTATCGGACTTAGAAAAATTCCGAAGAGTCGATGAAAAGTTATACGAATGCTTTTCGAACCAATGCGACTATCGGACTTAGAAAAATTCCGAAGAGTCGATGAAAAGTTATACGAATGCTTTTCGAACCAATGCGACTATCGGACTTAGAAAAATTCCGAAGAGTCGATGTAAAGTTATACGAATGCTTTTCGAACCAATGCGACTATCGGACTTAGAAAAATTCCGAAGAGTCGATGAAAAGTTATACGAATGCTTTTCGAACCAATGCGACTATCGGACTTAGAAAAATTCCGAAGAGTCGATGAAAAGTTATACGAATGCTTTTCGAACCAATGCGACTATCGGACTTAGAAATTTTTCTTTGGAAACTTATGTGAATGGGAGTTTAATTCGCGCATTAGGAGACTTGGTTGATACAGGCAATACGGTGTATCACTCTCCCCCCAGGTCTCCTTCACATTAAAAGAGACTGTGTTTTCAAATTCTGAACAAAACGTGCGTTTCGTTTCCATCGTCCTCTTTTTCGAATAGTATATGTTGGACGAATCGTGCATTTTGGTCGGATCAAGCTTTTCAGACCATCCGTGGATTTTGGTCTTTTCGTGCAAGCCGACCGGGGTGCTCCCCTATATATACCGATTATGCGGCCGAGTGGTCGGCGATGCTGGACGAAATACACGGCGTCTTATGGGAACAATCTTTCGATTGAATCGCCCAAATGGTATTCGTCGTGAAACACTATCAAACGACCTCTTATACTATACCGATTGACATTTCTCCCATTTCTATCACTCTGTGAATAAATTTCTTTTATTTTTTTTTATATGTAATTTTGAATTGGAAACTTATGTGAATGGGAGTTTAATTCGCGCAATAGGAGACTTGGTTGATACAGGCAATACGGTGTATCACTCTCCCCCCAGGTCTCCTTCACATTAAAAGAGACTGTGTTTTCAAATTCTGAACGAAACGTGCGTTTCGTTTCCATCGTCCTCTTTTTCTAATAGTATATGTTGGACGAATCGTGCATTTTGGTCGGATCATGCTTTTCAGACCATCCGTGGATTTTGGTCTTTTCGTGCAAGCCGACCGGGGTGCTCCCCTATATATACCGATTATGCGGCCGAGTGGTCGGCGATGCTGGACGAAATACACGGCGTCTTATGGGAACAATCTTTCGATTGAATCGCCCAAATGGTATTCGTCGTGAAACACTATCAAACGACCTCTTATACTATACCGATTGTCATTTCTCCCATTTCTATCACTCTGTGGATAAATTTCTTTTATTTTTTTTTATATGTAATTTTGAATTGGAAACTTATGTGAATGGGAGTTTAATTCGCGCAATAGGAGACTTGGTTGATACAGGCAATACGGTGTATCACTCCCCCCCCAGGTCTCCTTCACATTAAAAGAGACTGTGTTTTCAAATTCTGAACGAAACGTGCGTTTCGTTTCCATCGTCCTCTCTTTCTAATAGTATATGTTGGACGAATCGTGCATTTTGGTCGGATCAAGCTTTTCAGACCATCCGTGGATTTTGGTCTTTTCGTGCAAGCCGACCGGGGTGCTCCCCTATATATACCGATTATGCGGCCGAGTGGTCGGCGACGCTGGACGAAATACACGGCGTCTTATGGGAACAATCTTCCGATTGAATCGCCCAAACGGTATCCGTCGAGAAACATTATCAATCGTCCTTCTATACCATTCTAGACGTTCATTTACCCTTTTTATATAATCCGTGAATATATTTGGTACAAAAATGTCGTTTTCTACCAAGAATTGTTAATTACAATTGTTTTTGGAAATTAATGAATTTTCAACAATAAGCGCGTATTGTATCGACGAAGGAACGTTAAATAAAGCGTATCCATTGATTTGTTTCGAAATATTTACAAAACTCCACTTTTTATCAATTTGTTAATTAAGGCGTTCAACGAGAACTTTGTTATACATCACAATATCGTTCTTTAATTTGTTATTAACGATCGGAAGAGCAAAAATATCGTTTTCGTCAACGAATTGTTAATAACAATTGGTTTTGCAAATTAATAAATTTTTAACAATAAACGCGTATTGTATCGACGTAGAAACGTTAAATAAAGCGTATCCATTGATTTGTTTCGAAAAATTTAGAAAACTACACTTTTTATCCATTTGTTAATTAAGGCGTTCAACGAGAACTTTGTTATACATCACTATATCGTTTTTTTATTTGACATTATCGATCGGAAGAACGAAAATATCGTTTTTGTCGATTATTTGTTAATAACAATTTTTATTGCAAATTAATAAATTTTTAACAATAAAAGCGTGTCGTATCGACGAAGGAACGTTAAATAAAGCGTATTCATCGATTTTTTTTGAAAAATTCACAAAACTCCACTTTTTATCCATTTGTTAATTAAGGCGTTCAACGAGAACTTTGTTATACATCACTATATCGTTTTTTTATTTGACATTATCCATCGGAAGAATGAAAATATCGTTTTTGTCGATTATTTGTTAATAACAATTTTTATTGCAAATTAATAAATTTTTAACAATAAATGCGTGTCGTATCGACGAAGGAACGTTAAATAAAGCGTATTCATCGATTTTTTTTGAAATATTTACAAAACTCCACTTTTTATCCATTTGTTAATTAAGGCGTAAAATGGGAACTTTGTTATACATCACTATATCGTTTTTTTATTTGACATTATCGATCGGAACAATGAAAATATCGTTTTTGTCGATTATTTGTTAATAACAATTGTTATTGCAAATTAATAAATTTTTAACAATAAAAGCGTATTGTATCGACGAAGGAACGTTAATTAAAGCGTATCCATCGATTTGTTTTGAAAAATCTATAAAACTCTACTTTTTATCCATTTGTTAATTAAGGCGTTCAACGAGAACTTTGTTATACATCACTATATCGTTTTTTTATTTGACATTATCGATCGGAACAATGAAAATATCGTTTTTGTCGATTATTTGTTAATAACAATTGTTATTGCAAATTAATAAATTTTTAACAATAAAAGCGTGTTGTATCGACGAAGGAACGTTAAATAAAGCGTATCCATCGATTTGTTTTGAAAAATCTATAAAACTCTACTTTTTATCCATTTGTTAATTAAGGCGTAAAATGGGAACTTTGTTATACATCACTATATCGTTTTTTTATTTGACATTGTCGATCGGAAGAATGAAAATATCGTTTTTGTCGATTATTTGTTAATAACAATTGTTATTGCAAATTAATAAATTTTTAACAATAAAAGCATGTTGTATCGACGAAGGAACGTTAAATAAAGCGTATCCATCGATTTGTTTTGAAAAATCTATAAAACTACACTTTTTATCCATTTGTTAATTAAGGATGTTAAAAATGACAATGTTATAACATAGGATTACTTAATTAGATACGTATTAATTATTTGGTTTATTAAAAAAATCGATTTCAAAAACAAATGTTTTTTTGCCAATAATATATTTTTAATTTGCAATATTATTTATAATTTTTATTTTTTTTTATGTTACTTTTGTTAATAATAATGTGTTTAAACGTGAGGAAACGTTTAGTAATGTATAGGAGCTCAATAAACAAAGTTTTTAAAAATTGGTCTTTTCGTTTGGCACTTTATTCCCATAAGACTCCATGTATTTCACCGTGTGTCGCCGACCACTCGGCCGCATAATCGGTATATATAAGGGAACGTATGTTTCGGCTTGCACGAAAAGACCAAAATTGGCGAATCGTTCGAAATGCTCGATTCGACCAAAATGCACGATTCGCCCAAAGTGCATGATTATTTCGAAACGCATGATTCGCCCAAAATGCACGTTTCGACCAAAATGTACGATTCGACCAAAACGCACGATTCGTACATAATGTACGATTCGAGACTAAGTTTCGAAAATGTTATACGAATGAACGAACGATTGATTCTCCTGTCGTTAAGAGTACATTTCTTTTTCTAAGTACTAAGAGAATTATTCGTAAGTATTATAACGAATATGAAACTTATACGAATGGGTCACTTAGAAAAAAATTACGAAATGTCTTCTTATTGTAAACCTATACGAATGGGAGAAATAGTCGAAAGTCTCACCGAGCTGTGGCGGTGAAACTTTTTCCAATGTCAAAGTTTATTGGAAACTTATACGATTAACACGACGCTCTACTTAGTCTATGTTTTTTGGCGGGAATCGATTGGTCGATTCGTTCGGCACTATATTCCCATAAGACTCCATGTATTTCACCGCGTGTCGCCGACCACTCGGCCGCATAATCGGTATATATAAGGGAGGCATATAGGTCGGCTTGCACGATTCGCCCAAAATGCACGTTTCGACCAAAAAGCACGATTCGTACAAAATGTACGATTCGAGACTAAGTTTCGAAAATGTTATACGAATGAACGAACGAGATTGATTCTCCTGTCGTTAAGAGTACATTTCTTTTTCCAAGTACTAAGAGAATTATTCGTAAGTATTATAACGAATATGAAACTTATACGAATGGGTCACTTAGAAAAAATTACGAAATGTCTTCTTATTGTAAACCTATACGAATGGGAGAAATAGTCGAAAGTCTCACCGAGCTGGGGCGGTGAAACTTTTTCCAATGCCAAAGTTTATTGGAAACTTATACGATTAACACGACGCTCTACTTAGTCTATGTTTTTTGGCGGGAATCGATTGGTCGATTCGTTCGGCACTATATTCCCATAAGACTCCATGTATTTCACCGCGTGTCGCCGACCACTCGGCCGCATAATCGGTATATATAAGGGAGCATATAGGTCGGCTTGCACGATTCGCCCAAAATGCACGTTTCGACCAAAAAGCACGATTCGTACAAAATGTACGATTCGAGACTAAGTTTCGAAAATGTTATACGAATGAACGAACGAGATTGATTCTTCTTTCGTTAAGAGTACATTTCTTTTTCCAAGTACTAAGAGAATTATTCGTAAGTATTATAACGAATATGAAACTTATACGAATGGGTCACTTAGAAAAAAATTACGAAATGTCTTCTTATTGTAAACCTATACGAATGGGAGAAATAGTCGAAAGTCTCACCGAGCTGTGGCGGTGAAACTTTTTCCAATGTCAAAGTTTATTGGAAACTTATACGATTAACACGACGCTCTACTTAGTCTATGTTTTTTGACGGGAATCGATTGGTCGATTCGTTCGGCACTATATTCCCATAAGACTCCATGTATTTCACCGCGTGTCGCCGACCACTCGGCCGCATAATCGGTATATATAAGGGAGCATATAGGTCGGCTTGCACGATTCGCCCAAAATGCACGTTTCGACCAAAAAGCACGATTCGTACAAAATGTACGATTCGAGACTAAGTTTCGAAAATGTTATACGAATGAACGAACGAGATTGATTCTTCTTTCGTTAAGAGTACATTTCTTTTTCTAAGTACTAAGAGAATTATTCGTAAGTATTATAACGAATATGAAACTTATACGAATGGGTCACTTAGAAAAAAATTACGAAATGTCTTCTTATTGTAAACCTATACGAATGGGAGAAATAGTCGAAAGTCTCACCGAGCTGTGGCGGTGAAACTT
>NC_060967.1:5407438-5419938 GCF_910589235.1 Vespa crabro
GATACTGCTTGCGCTCGCAGACTTTGTTGTCTGCGACGTAGAGCGAATATTGGGTTGCTCGTTGACAAGAGACGGAGGGAAACTCCGTTGGGTCGTCGACGTCACCTTAAACGAATGGTAGAAAATACGGAAAGAGAGAGAGAGAAAAAAATTTCTCGAACTGTATGAGCAGAACGAAAGAGAAGAGAGGTGTGTAAAATGACGCACAACTCTGCCGTTGGTCTTCGAACATTGAAGAGGGAGAGATTCGGTCGAAAAGGGCGCCTGGACAGCAAAGAGTCGCTACGTTGAACATATATATTTTCGAACATATAAAAAGAAAGCGATCTCAAAGTCATCCGAGCCCTTACGGTGTAATAAAGTAAAATATTATTACACGTTCGAACATACATTATATCCGGATCTCTCGCTCGCGGTCGCCGCCTCCTTCGAAAAGGATTCGTGCACCCGGTGGTTCGTTTTGTCCACGAAGTGTGCCTCCTTTCCCCCGGATTCGAACTTAATATTATATCCTGGGTGGAGAGAGAGACTTTCGGACGAACGTCTACCGTTGCGTGACACGATTCGAACAAAAATTATGTGAGGTTCGTGCGACGAGGTGTGCCGAGCAATCGAATTAAAACATTGGCTCTTTCGCGACGACATCGCGTCGTCGGTTATGTGCCTTTGCGCTCGAGCACTCCTATGGCCGTGGCATCGAATTTTGAATTGTTTTTTTATAGAGTTTGTTGCGTCCTCGAACGGAGGCATTTTTTTTGCCTTACACGACCTTTCTTCGTTCGAATTTTTTTTTCGTTCCGCACATTTTTTTTTTTTCTCTTCTCTCCTATGTAGTATGTTTCTATCTATCGAACGAAATAATCTAAGACGACCTCAGAGTAGGCGAGATTACCCGCTGAATTTAAGCATATTATTAAGCGGAGGAAAAGAAACTAACCAGGATTTCCTTAGTAGCTGCGAGCGAAGAGGAAATAGCCCAGCACTGAATCCCCCGGTACAGCCGCAGGGAAATGTAGTGTTCGGGAGGATCCGCCTTACATCCCGAGGCGCATGACCGCGTCCAAGTCCATCTTGAATGGGGCCATTTACCCGTAGAGGGTGCCAGGCCCGTAGCGACCGGTGCAGCGTCTTGGGAGGATCTCTCCTTAGAGTCGGGTTGCTTGAGAGTGCAGCTCTAAGTGGGTGGTAAACTCCATCTAAGGCTAAATATGACCACGAGACCGATAGCGAACAAGTACCGTGAGGGAAAGTTGAAAAGAACTTTGAAGAGAGAGTTCAAGAGTACGTGAAACCGTTCAGGGGTAAACCTGAGGAACCCGAAAGATCGAATGGGGAGATTCAGCGTCAGCGGCGCTGGCTCGGCCGAGTGAGCGATGTTGCCGACTACGGTTGGCGACACGTTATCACTCATGCCTTGTCCGGTGTCGTCGTCGTGCACTTCTCCTCTAGTAGAACGTCGCGACCCGTTGGGTGCCGGTCCTACGGTCCGAGCGGTAGACTGTCGCGTCGCTTCGGCGCACGCGTCAGACCCTCGGTCGCCCGGCCGGCTGCCCGGCGGTCGAACTTATAAGGTATCTTGCCGCAATTATCGAACTGCGTCGGGCCCGCCGCAAGCGCGGTCAGTGTCTCGGAGGTACGGACCCGGTGCCGTCCCCGAGCCTGACCAGCTGTTGGCAGGCGGAGTCCTCTGACGGGCAATACACAATAATACCGGTCTGCGACGCTACTGCTTTGGGTACTCTCAGGACCCGTCTTGAAACACGGACCAAGGAGTCTAACATGTGCGCGAGTCATTGGGACTGCAAAGCCTAAAGGCGTAATGAAAGTGAAGGTCGACCTCGCGTCGACCGAGGGAGGATGGGCCGCGTTAAGACGCGGCTCCGCACTCCCGGGGCGTCTCGTTCTCATTGCGAGAAGAGGCGCACCCAGAGCGTACACGTTGGGACCCGAAAGATGGTGAACTATGCCTGGTCAGGACGAAGTCAGGGGAAACCCTGATGGAGGTCCGTAGCGATTCTGACGTGCAAATCGATCGTCGGAACTGGGTATAGGGGCGAAAGACTAATCGAACCATCTAGTAGCTGGTTCCCTCCGAAGTTTCCCTCAGGATAGCTGGCACTCGCCCGTTCTCTTCGAACGTAAACGAGTCTCATCTGGTAAAGCGAATGATTAGAGGCCTTGGGGCCGAAACGACCTCAACCTATTCTCAAACTTTAAATGGGTGAGATCTCTGGCTTGCTTGAACTATGAAGCCATGAGAGATTTCGGATCAGAGTGCCAAGTGGGCCAATTTTGGTAAGCAGAACTGGCGCTGTGGGATGAACCAAACGCAGAGTTAAGGCGCCTAAGTCGACGCTTATGGGATACCATGAAAGGCGTTGGTTGCTTAAGACAGCAGGACGGTGGCCATGGAAGTTGGAATCCGCTAAGGAGTGTGTAACAACTCACCTGCCGAAGCAACTAGCCCTGAAAATGGATGGCGCTGAAGCGTCGCGCCTATACTCTGCCGTCAGCGGCAAGTGTGGCGGTTTGCCCTTACGGGGCGTCGCTATGAAGCCCTGACGAGTAGGAGGGTCGCGGCGGTGTGCGCAGAAGGGTCTGGGCGTGAGCCTGCCTGGAGCCGCCGTCGGTGCAGATCTTGGTGGTAGTAGCAAATACTCCAGCGAGGCCCTGGAGGACTGACGTGGAGAAGGGTTTCGTGTGAACAGCCGTTGCACACGAGTCAGTCGATCCTAAGCCCTAGGAGAAATCCTATGTCGATGACGGTGTGCATACATAATGTTGTTCGTAAGTAACGACACACACCCGTCGGGCGAAAGGGAATCCGGTTCCTATTCCGGAACCCGGCAGCGGAACCGCATGCAATTCGGGCCCTCGTAAGAGTGTTCGTCGGGGTAACCCAAAATGACCTGGAGACGCCGTCGGGAGATCCGGGAAGAGTTTTCTTTTCTGTATAAGCGTTCGAGTTCCCTGGAAACCTCTAGCAGGGAGATAGGGTTTGGAACGCGAAGAGCACCGCAGTTGCGGCGGTGTCCGGATCTTCCCCTCGGACCTTGAAAATCCAGGAGAGGGCCACGTGGAGGTGTCGCGCCGGTTCGTACCCATATCCGCAGCAGGTCTCCAAGGTAAAGAGCCTCTAGTCGATAGACTAATGTAGGTAAGGAAAGTCGGCAAATTGGATCCGTAACTTCGGAATAAGGATTGGCTCTGAGGAGCGGGGCGTGTCGGGCTTGGTAGGGAAGCGGGTCTGGCTGACGTGCCGGGCCTGGGCGAGGTGAACAGTTCCGGTTACGGTACTGGGATCCGAGCTCGGTCCCGTGCCTTGGCCTCCCGCGGATCTTCCTTGCTGCGAGGCTTCCTGGCGGATAGCCCCGTCGTGGTCGTCCTCTTCGGCCGCCATTCAACGCTCAGCTCAGAACTGGCACGGACTAGGGGAATCCGACTGTCTAATTAAAACAAAGCATTGCGATGGCCCTCACGGGTGTTGACGCAATGTGATTTCTGCCCAGTGCTCTGAATGTCAACGTGAAGAAATTCAAGCAAGCGCGGGTAAACGGCGGGAGTAACTATGACTCTCTTAAGTCCAACCCCCCCGCCTCGTGGTGAGAGTTGGTAACATACACTGCTAATTATAGTGTATGGCTAACGGGGCTCTGGCAGGGTGTTTTTGGGGTTACCAGCCCCTCAAACTCCAAAAATTTAATTGGTCCAAAATGTAAAAGAGTGCCTCGGATGAACACTAATAACCCTGGGTCCTTAGACCCAGGGGACCAAATAAATGAGGTGTTACCTGAAAGCTATGTTTGCGAATTTCCTGGGTGCACCAGGGAATTCGGAAGTAAGAGAGGACGAAGTGTGCATTACAATCACGCACACAAAAACTGGTACGAAGAACACAAGCTAGGTTGCCTCGGCAACAAAGCTAGATGGATGGAGGAAGAAGGCAGGTTATTGGCGCGGAAAGAGGCGCAAATCATCTTTGAGGCTGAAAGCCAAGATAAGAGAGTAAATATCAACCAGGCTCTCGGACCGTACTTTCCGGAGAGAACTGTTGATGCTATAAAGGGATATAGGAGACGGGCAAATTACAAGGCAATGGTTGAAAGATTCCTAGCCGAAATTAGGGAACAACATCATAAGTCTGACATACAGACTCCAGAAAATCAGACTACATCGTCCGATGACTGTAGTATTGACATAAGAAACTTCCTAGCATCCTTGCAACCACTGGACGTTGGAGAATATCCAAAGTTTAATGTAAGTCGACTCAATATAATATGCAACAGCATTCAAGGCTTACATGTAAATGGGCTTAAAGATCTGGTTGCCTCTTACGTACATGATACGTTTCCACCCCAACGTCGGGGGGCGAAGGTTGTTAGGGAAGCAAGTGAAGGCCCAAGTCTGTCTAAGAAGAGACAGAGGAAAATAAATTATGCGAGGTGTCAACAGCTATGGGAAAAAGACAGAGGTAGATGCTGGAGAGCAATAGAAAACGAACAACTATTAGATTGCCAAAATTGTCTGACTCGTGATGTGATGGAACCCTATTGGCGTGCAGTATTCACCAACGAAAAGCATTGTTCACCCGAGCTCCCGATGAATGAAGATACTATGGATGCACTATGGAATCCCATAGGTATTGATGAAATTAAATCATCCTTTCCATCAAACAGTTCTTCTCCTGGTCCAGACGGAATGACGATTAAAGAAGCAAAAGAGATTCCACTAGAAATACTCCTGCGGATCTACAACATCTTCTTGATCTGCGAGAGTATTCCTGAACATCTCCTGGAATCTAGGACTATATTCATACCGAAAAAGAAAGAGGTATTGGAACCTGGTCAACTAAGACCTCTGACCATAGCACCGGTCCTAGTAAGGTCATTCCACAAAGTGTTGGCTAATAGGCTGAAAAAGGTCCACATTGACAGCAGGCAAAGAGCGTTTAGAGACACAGACGGCTGTAGTGATAACACCTGCCTACTGGACTTAGCCTTAAGGTACACAAGGAGTTCAGTAGGCCAACTATACATGGCTTCACTAGATGTTGCCAAAGCTTTTGACTCTGTGTTCTACAAAGCACTAGAAGTAGTCATGAAGGCAAAGGGATTACCACCACCTATGGTTCGATACATCTCATCGGTGTATAGGAGGAGTGTCACCCGTTTTGATTATGGCGGGTGGCTCTCTGACCCCATACATCCGTCTTGTGGGGTAAAACAAGGTGACCCCTTATCACCCTTGTTATTTAATTTCATAATTGATGAAATGATAAAGAGCCTGCCGGAGGGAATTGGAGTCAAGATCTCTGGCATGACCCTGAACATCCTTGCCTTCGCTGATGATCTGATAATTATGGCTACTACTACAGCTGGACTACAACATCTGCTCGACTGCGTGGGGAATTACCTGTCCAATGTAGGACTAAAGATCAATGCCCAGAAATCATGCTCTATAGCCATAACATCACTTGGAAAGCAGAAGAAGACTGCTATTGACGCAACACAAATCTTCAGGATAAAGGATCAAGGAATCCCAACGCTCAAAAGAACTGATGAGTTTAGATATCTAGGTGTCCCCTTTACACCTGAGGGACGGGTGGATGTGAACATTAGAGACATATTAAAGGAGAAAATACAAAGGCTATGTAAAGCTCCGCTCAAGCCTCAACAGAGGCTCTGGATACTACGAATATGTATAATACCATCTTTGTACTATCTTCTTACAGTTGGCGCGATACGAATTGGTCTCCTCCGATCAATAGATCGCGACATTAGAGCTGCTGTGAGAAAGTGGCTCCACTTACCATCAGATTGTCCTAATGCTTACTTCCATGCCGATAAACAAGATGGGGGACTCAGTATCCCCTCCTTGAGATTTCGAGCTCCGCTTTTAAGACGAGCCAAAATCATAAAGCTAAGAAGAACTGGATATATTATCGGCGATATCGCAGAAGGATTCCTCGAAAAGGAAGAATGTGTATGTGATAAGAGGCTACAGAGTGGTGATCTCTGGATTAGTTGCCAAGAGGATCTGAAGAGAATGTGGCGAGATAAGCTTGCTGGGTCTATTGATGGGAAAGCACTAGAGGATTCTAGAAACGTCTTAAACCAACATGACTGGATTACAGATGGCACGAAATTTCTAAAGGGGAGAGACTATGTGAACTCGTGTAGGTTGCGAATTAATGCGCTACCTACAAAGTCTCGAACCTCACGTGGCAGAGCAAAAGATCGTACATGCCGTGCTGGGTGTGGGTGTGTTGAAACACAAAACCATATCCTGCAACAGTGCCATCGTACCCACGATGCTAGAATCCGAAGGCATGACTGTGTTTCCCAGTATATGGTCGAGAAGCTTAAGAGAAACAACTTCACAGTGGAAGAGACGCCGAAAATCAGGACGTCTCAAGGAATTAAAATTCCAGACATCGTGGCGACTAAAGAAAGGGAATGCTTTGTGCTGGATCCGCAAATAATAAGTGATAAGTATGATCTTGATCACGCGGACGCAAATAAATCCTCCAAATACAATGACGCGGAAATGATACAACTTATTAAAGAGCGGTACCGGGCTAAAGATGTTAATGTCTTTGGTATCACTCTTAATAACCGCGGAGTATGGAGCTCGCGTTCTGCTAAGAACCTGCTGGACAAGAATTTAATCAAGAAGAGCGATTTAAAATTAATATCCTCCAGAGTAATAATAGGTGGTCTTCACGCCTTCAGAATATTTAACACAAGAACAACAGTGTCACGTTCCTGGATCACGAAGACATCAGTGAAGAATAGAAGCGGAATAGGGTAACATCTTCAACTCTCCAGGGGTACCCGTTCCCCACAAGATCCAAACCCGCAACGGGCAAGAAAGCGGTGACAAGGAGGTTTTAGTGGGTAGCATCTATTGTAGTCCCACATAACCGGAAGACCTAGTCTGATGGTATGCGTAATGCATTTCCTCCTTGTATAAAAAAAAAAAAAAAAAAAAAAAAAAAAAAAAAAAAAAAAAAAAAAATAGCCAAATGCCTCGTCATCTAATTAGTGACGCGCATGAATGGATTAACGAGATTCCCTCTGTCCCTATCTACTTCCGGTGTGACCGGCTCCCCTGGCACCTTCGAACATGGGTAGATATTCCCAGGTGTCGGGAACAAGGAGCAAGAAATGCCACTACCCCCAATGGGTCTTGGCTAAACGGCCACCGGAGATTTACCGAACTCCTTTCGAGGTCTTCGGGGCACGATCAGTATGTGAGTTAGATTAGCGTCCACGCGCGCTCTTCTATTAAATGCTGACGGGCTACAGCCGGGACGTCGCTAGGCGAGCGACGAGGCATACCTCCACGCGGTTCCCCGTGGGCATGTACCTTTAGGGTACATGGCGAAATTGTCCTCCCGGTTCGTCCTCCGGGTCCTGGGATTTTTCCAAGTCCTGCACTGGAAGCGGGGTTTCTCACCCAACGGTGCCAAATGGCACCACCTCATCAAGGTACGAAGGTACCGTTCGAACGACAAGAGGGGCTAGGAGGGCGATATATTGTTGCGTATGCCTATTGAGGCGAGGAAGCACAGGTCGGACCCGTAACAGGTCCCCCTTTACATTATCTGTCCCTATCTACTAGTTCCAACATGGCTGCCATACGGGAAAGACGTGTCGCATCGTGCTCCGCGCTTTGTGAAAAATTTTCCGGTAAAAAGTGCATTGCCGAGAAAAAATTTATATCCCACACGTTCATCTAAGTGCAGTGAACAAACTGTGATATTAATCAACAGTGGGAGTTGATTAATTATCGTGTTATTAGTGCATAATTGTGCGTACTAATTTCGAGGAGGCCATATTGATTTTTACATAGTCTACGGACGATGGCGCACTCTATAGAAATCTTTGGATTGTGACTGAAGCGCCACCACATAATCGCCGATCGTCCATTGGTCGTTCGTGCTGGACAAGAAAAGCTGTAGTGGTATGACTGCATGCTACTTTAATTATTAACTGTTGGCACACCTGCGACACTCTAACCTAAAAATTAGAAAACGCGGGAAACACTTCAGGCACGGCTCTACGGGCCCTGTCGCCCGGGGGCCTCAGGCACGGCCCTATAGACCTTGTCGCCCGTGACTTTAAAAATTTTTTGGAAATTTTCCAAAATTTCACAAATTTTGAAAATACCGGTTTCGGTAAACTAAAACACGCAGCCAAGTTGGAATTTCTCAAAATTAATGGTGGGCGTGTTCCATGACCGCATACTGAGAAAATGTTGCTTTCGAAACCGAAAGCAATGCGACTATTGTAATTAAAAATTACATAGTCGGTATAGCCTGCTGGCTTATGTCGCTTTAAAAGCTAAAAGCAATGCGACTATTGAACTTAGAAATAGTCGGCATAGCCTACGGGCTTAATTGTTCTCGAGACTTGAAAGCAATGCGACTATCGGACTTAGAAAAATTCTAAGACGATGGTTTAGCCTTCGGGCATAATATTGCTCTTAAGTTTCGAAAGCAATGCGACTATCGGACTTAGAAAAATTTTTTTTTTTTTTTTTTTTTTTTTTTTTTTTTTTAAGTAATGCGACTATTGAACTTAGTATCAATCGGATAATTACAGTAAACTTAGAGTACGTAAACGTTGCTTCTGGGGCTGGAAGCAATGCGACTATCGGACTTAGAAAATTTCTAGTCGATGGTATAGCCTTCGGGCTTAATGTTGCTTCTAAGTTCCGAAAGCAATGCGACTATCGGACTTAGGAAAATTCCGATGAGTCGATAAAAAGTTATATGAATGCTTTCCGAAAGCAATGCGACTATCGGACTTAAAAAATTTCCGATGAGTCGACGAAAATGTTATACGAATGCTTTCCGAAAGCAATGCGACTATCGGACTTAGAATTTTTTTTTTTTTTTTTTTTTTTTTTTTTTTTTTTTTTTTTTCTCTTCTTCGTAAAACTGCTCTCGTAGCAGTATGTTCATTTCGCCATTGTTGCGGTCATCGAACCTCCGCCCACCATTAATGGAAGAATACGTAAGTATTCTTCCCATCCTTTTTTTCTTCTTTTTTTTTTTTTTTTTTTTTTTTTTTTTTTTTTTTTTTTTCTTCCAGCTAAAGTCTTCTTCGCAACTTCTTTCCTTACGTTCAATTAAGAAGTTGCTTCCGTACACATCATGATGGTTGTCCGTGGGGAAAAATATTCCGGAGGTAAAATAGCCTCCCGTTCGGATCTCCGGGTGGAGGCTTTCCCAGGGGCGGTTAACGTGATCAGGAGAAGTTCGCGCATAGCATCGCTCAACGCGGCATGCGCGCCCCCGAAGACGACGAGTGGATGCACGTCCGGCGTAGGGCAGCGTAGGAACGCAGCAACCCGCCGGTCGAGTACCCGAACGTCGTCCAAGGCTACTGACCGCGCGACCCCCCGCTGCGTTCCTTGCCCCGTACAACCCGGACTGCATCAGGTGTTAGCCAATCTTCAAGAGGCTATTATCGTATTAGAGAGGTGTGATAGGGTCTTGCCACGGCCATCTTCTAAGGCCAAGCAAACGATCATCGAAGATAATCTATCCGGGAATACAGAGATAAACGAAATACGCGAAATCGGCCCTTCCAGTCCGAACGATAGGAAAGCAGAATCTACGATAGACAAAGAACCGGTTGCGACGCGTCCGCGAACACGAGCGTACGTCCGCGCGCAATCCCCGCAAACCCTCCCAGAATCGGAACATACGCCCCCAGCCTTCACGAAAAATCTTAACCTACGCAATAACACAAGACGCGCAGCGAATAGAAATAACCCCCTACCACCTATTGTAGAGATCGACATAGATCAAGTCGGGGAAAGTATAGTTATACCCCTAGAATCGGAAGCGACTACGGTAATAGGCGACGCCCCGTTTGAACACCCCGAAGAAACAGATATAGGCGTAACCCAGGAAATCAACGGCGTTACAAGCGCGAACACCGAACCAAAAGCACCGCGAGTCACCTTCGCCGAGCCTTGTGCCACGATAAACGAAATCGACACGACCCCCATCGTCAAATCCCCCCCCCATACCTACCGCGCGTTTCCAAAAATCCACCTCCTGCAGCTTAATATGGGGCGCTCTAGGACGGTAACGGGAGAAGTCCGCGAACTGATCAGCGATAAACGCTTAGATGTATTACTCCTGCAGGAGCCATACGTCCAAAAGCACGGGACAGGATACGAGATCACCGGTCTAGGCAGCGGAACTAGACTAGCGGCCACTCGGGATGAGAGACCATGGTCTGCTATCGCGGCGACCAACCCGAATTTCGCGTTGCTTTTCATCTCGCAGCTCAGCACCCCGCACTGCGTATGTGCGGAAGTGCAAGCACCCGGCTTCTCTTTCTACGTCGTTTCGCATTATTTTCAATTTAGCGACGAAATAGAGGAGCACCTTAGGCACCTGGATACGGTACTTCGTGCCCTAAGGGGGGAGAGAGTAATAATTTCGCTGGACGCCAATGCGCGCTCACCTCTCTGGGGCCCTCAGAGCACCGACGAGAGAGGTTCGAAATTAGAAGCCCTCATCCGGGCATCCGGATTAAAGGTAATCAACGACGTCAAGCAGCCCCCCACATTCTGGACGACGAGAGGCTCCTCATATATCGATGTTACCCTCTCGTCGCAATCCATGAGCCGATTCATTGGCCAATGGAAAGTTAGATCGGGATGGACGTCCAGCGACCACAACTCAATAGACATCGTGTTACAACCCCCGAAGACTGAACCGTGTCGAGGGGGGGGCGCTCGGGGGGCGGGGAACAGGAGGTTCAACACCAGGAGAGCCGACTGGGACCTTTTCACTGAGCGTCTTCTCTCCCTTTCCACGGCGAGGCTGGAGGGAAGTAGTCTAGGATCGGCTTCTGAGGTAGAGGCACGAGCTAATGCGCTCACAAGTGTCCTACAAACCGCGTGCTCTGAATCAATGCCACGGAAAAAGGCCCATCGGAAGTCCAACCCGTGGTGGACGTCAGCATTAACGACACAGAAGAAGGCGGTGTCCCGGCTTAGGCGCGCGTTCCAACGAGAGAAAGTCGATCCGACTCGTCTCGAGTTGATGCGGGAATATAGGACGTCGCTCCGAGCCTATAGTAAGGCGATACGGCGCGCAAAAATAGAAAGTTGGAGGGAATTCGTAACGGAGCAGGGTAACAAAGATCCGTGGGGATATACCTATAAACAACAGGCGGGTAAACTTCGCGTAGAAAGGGTGATCAACACCCTGAAAAGAGACGGAAAAAAGACTATGAACGTCCGCGAAACGGCGAAAGTCCTCCTTGACACACATGTCCCGGACGACTGCGAGTCCGAGGACACGAATGAACAACGCGCGGTGCGAAACACCTCTAGAGATGCCCCGGAAACCGTTGACGCCCCTCCCTTCACAGCGGAAGAGGTGGCGCGAGTTATAAAGTCCCTCAAAAACGGAAAGGCCCCGGGGCCCGACCTCATTGAGGTGTGCGTGCTCAAAAGAGCATTTGCCACCATCCCCTCCCACTTCGTAGACTTGTTCAACGGCTGCCTCCAGTGGGGCATTTTCCCATCCATTTGGAAAGAAGGCACCTTAGAGCACTCCTTAAAGGCGTAGATAAAGACGCGGAAGACCCCAAATCCTACAGGCCCATATGCCTCCTCTCGGTCGTAGGAAAAGTTCTAGAAAGGCTGCTCAAGATGCGCCTAGAAGCTACATCCCTCGCGCCGGGTAAACTCTCGGATACACAATACGGCTTCGTCCCAGGACGCTCCACCGAGGACGCGATAGTCGAGATGCGCCGAATCGTTTCTGCCTCCTCACGGAGATACGTCATTGCACTGCTATTCGACATCTCGGGAGCCTTTGACAATGTCTGGTGGCCCTTGGTTCTCAAGGCACTCCGGGATCGAGACTGCCCGAGGAATGTCTTCAACGTAATGACTAACTACTTCGCGGACCGTAAAGTTAAGATAGCATTGGGAGAACATGAGATTTCCAAGCAGGCTTCGAGAGGCTGCCCACAAGGTTCGGTCCTAGGCCCCTCCTGCTGGAACCTCATGTTTGACCAGCTCCTTCGAATCCTCGAGAAATCATCGGAAATCAACGCAATCGCGTACGCGGACGACCTACTCGTTATCATTGACGGTGACTCTAGGAAGGAACTAGAGGAGGTAGGGAACCGTGCGGTTAAGAGCATCACGGAATGGTGCTCCGCGGCGAAACTTACAATCTCAGAACGGAAAACGGAGGCTATCGTTCTGAAGAGCGACTGGGTCAAGAGGAAACCCATAGGGAGAAGGGGGGGACTCCGACCAGATAGGAAGCGCAAAACGTCGAAAAAGACGGACTTAGCCAGCAGGCCACCTACTATAAAGATAGGGGGTAGTAGCATCAGATTCAAGGGATCAGTTAGATATCTCGGTATCCACTTTGACAAAGGCCTAGGAGTTTCGACGCATTGCCGGTATCTAAATGATAAGGTCGGGCCCCTTTTCGCAAAATTAGGAAGGTT
>NC_060967.1:5424938-5429938 GCF_910589235.1 Vespa crabro
ATTTGTTAATTAAGGCGTTCAACGAGAACTTTGTTATACATCACAATATCGTTCTTTAATTTGTTATTAACGATCGGAAGAGCAAAAATATCGTTTTCGTCAACGAATTGTTAATAACAATTGGTTTTGCAAATTAATAAATTTTTAACAATAAACGCGTATTGTATCGACGTAGAAACGTTAAATAAAGCGTATCCATTGATTTGTTTCGAAAAATTTAGAAAACTACACTTTTTATCCATTTGTTAATTAAGGCGTTCAACGAGAACTTTGTTATACATCACTATATCGTTTTTTTATTTGACATTATCGATCGGAAGAACGAAAATATCGTTTTTGTCGATTATTTGTTAATAACAATTTTTATTGCAAATTAATAAATTTTTAACAATAAAAGCGTATTGTATCGACGAAGGAACGTTAAATAAAGCGTATCCATCGATTTGTTTTGAAAAATCTATAAAACTCTACTTTTTATCCATTTGTTAATTAAGGCGTTCAACGAGAACTTTGTTATACATCACTATATCGTTTTTTTATTTGACATTATCGATCGGAACAATGAAAATATCGTTTTTGTCGATTATTTGTTAATAACAATTGTTATTGCAAATTAATAAATTTTTAACAATAAAAGCGTGTTGTATCGACGAAGGAACGTTAAATAAAGCGTATCCATCGATTTGTTTTGAAAAATCTATAAAACTCTACTTTTTATCCATTTGTTAATTAAGGCGTAAAATGGGAACTTTGTTATACATCACTATATCGTTTTTTTATTTGACATTGTCGATCGGAAGAATGAAAATATCGTTTTTGTCGATTATTTGTTAATAACAATTGTTATTGCAAATTAATAAATTTTTAACAATAAAAGCATGTTGTATCGACGAAGGAACGTTAAATAAAGCGTATCCATCGATTTGTTTTGAAAAATCTATAAAACTACACTTTTTATCCATTTGTTAATTAAGGATGTTAAAAATGACAATGTTATAACATAGGATTACTTAATTAGATACGTATTAATTATTTGGTTTATTAAAAAAATCGATTTCAAAAACAAATGTTTTTTTGCCAATAATATATTTTTAATTTGCAATATTATTTATAATTTTTATTTTTTTTTATGTTACTTTTGTTAATAATAATGTGTTTAAACGTGAGGAAACGTTTAGTAATGTATAGGAGCTCAATAAACAAAGTTTTTAAAAATTGGTCTTTTCGTTTGGCACTTTATTCCCATAAGACTCCATGTATTTCACCGTGTGTCGCCGACCACTCGGCCGCATAATCGGTATATATAAGGGAACGTATGTTTCGGCTTGCACGAAAAGACCAAAATTGGCGAATCGTTCGAAATGCTCGATTCGACCAAAATGCACGATTCGCCCAAAGTGCATGATTATTTCGAAACGCATGATTCGCCCAAAATGCACGTTTCGACCAAAATGTACGATTCGACCAAAACGCACGATTCGTACATAATGTACGATTCGAGACTAAGTTTCGAAAATGTTATACGAATGAACGAACGATTGATTCTCCTGTCGTTAAGAGTACATTTCTTTTTCTAAGTACTAAGAGAATTATTCGTAAGTATTATAACGAATATGAAACTTATACGAATGGGTCACTTAGAAAAAATTACGAAATGTCTTCTTATTGTAAACCTATACGAATGGGAGAAATAGTCGAAAGTCTCACCGAGCTGGGGCGGTGAAACTTTTTCCAATGCCAAAGTTTATTGGAAACTTATACGATTAACACGACGCTCTACTTAGTCTATGTTTTTTGGCGGGAATCGATTGGTCGATTCGTTCGGCACTATATTCCCATAAGACTCCATGTATTTCACCGCGTGTCGCCGACCACTCGGCCGCATAATCGGTATATATAAGGGAGCATATAGGTCGGCTTGCACGATTCGCCCAAAATGCACGTTTCGACCAAAAAGCACGATTCGTACAAAATGTACGATTCGAGACTAAGTTTCGAAAATGTTATACGAATGAACGAACGAGATTGATTCTTCTTTCGTTAAGAGTACATTTCTTTTTCTAAGTACTAAGAGAATTATTCGTAAGTATTATAACGAATATGAAACTTATACGAATGGGTCACTTAGAAAAAAATTACGAAATGTCTTCTTATTGTAAACCTATACGAATGGGAGAAATAGTCGAAAGTCTCACCGAGCTGGGGCGGTGAAACTTTTTCCAATGTCAAAGTTTATTGGAAACTTATACGATTAACACGACGCTCTACTTAGTCTATGTTTTTTGACGGGAATCGATTGGTCGATTCGTTCGGCACTATATTCCCATAAGACTCCATGTATTTCACCGCGTGTCGCCGACCACTCGGCCGCATAATCGGTATATATAAGGGAGCATATAGGTCGGCTTGCACGATTCGCCCAAAATGCACGTTTCGACCAAAAAGCACGATTCGTACAAAATGTACGATTCGAGACTAAGTTTCGAAAATGTTATACGAATGAACGAACGAGATTGATTCTTCTTTCGTTAAGAGTACATTTCTTTTTCTAAGTACTAAGAGAATTATTCGTAAGTATTATAACGAATATGAAACTTATACGAATGGGTCACTTAGAAAAAAATTACGAAATGTCTTCTTATTGTAAACCTATACGAATGGGAGAAATAGTCGAAAGTCTCACCGAGCTGTGGCGGTGAAACTTTTTCCAATGTCAAAGTTTATTGGAAACTTATACGATTAACACGACGCTCTACTTAGTCTATGTTTTTTGACGGGAATCGATTGGTCGATTCGTTCGGCACTATATTCCCATAAGACTCCATGTATTTCACCGCGTGTCGCCGACCACTCGGCCGCATAATCGGTATATATAAGGGAGCATATAGGTCGGCTTGCACGATTCGCCCAAAATGCACGTTTCGACCAAAAAGCACGATTCGTACAAAATGTACGATTCGAGACTAAGTTTCGAAAATGTTATACGAATGAACGAACGAGATTGATTCTCCTGTCGTTAAGAGTACATTTCTTTTTCCAAGTACTAAGAGAATTATTCGTAAGTATTATAACGAATATGAAACTTATACGAATGGGTCACTTAGAAAAAATTACGAAATGTCTTCTTATTGTAAACCTATACGAATGGGAGAAATAGTCGAAAGTCTCACCGAGCTGGGGCGGTGAAACTTTTTCCAATGCCAAAGTTTATTGGAAACTTATACGATTAACACGACGCTCTACTTAGTCTATGTTTTTTGGCGGGAATCGATTGGTCGATTCGTTCGGCACTATATTCCCATAAGACTCCATGTATTTCACCGCGTGTCGCCGACCACTCGGCCGCATAATCGGTATATATAAGGGAGCATATAGGTCGGCTTGCACGATTCGCCCAAAATGCACGTTTCGACCAAAAAGCACGATTCGTACAAAATGTACGATTCGAGACTAAGTTTCGAAAATGTTATACGAATGAACGAACGAGATTGATTCTTCTTTCGTTAAGAGTACATTTCTTTTTCTAAGTACTAAGAGAATTATTCGTAAGTATTATAACGAATATGAAACTTATACGAATGGGTCACTTAGAAAAAAATTACGAAATGTCTTCTTATTGTAAACCTATACGAATGGGAGAAATAGTCGAAAGTCTCACCGAGCTGTGGCGGTGAAACTTTTTCCAATGTCAAAGTTTATTGGAAACTTATACGATTAACACGACGCTCTACTTAGTCTATGTTTTTTGACGGGAATCGATTGGTCGATTCGTTCGGCACTATATTCCCATAAGACTCCATGTATTTCACCGCGTGTCGCCGACCACTCGGCCGCATAATCGGTATATATAAGGGAGCATATAGGTCGGCTTGCACGATTCGCCCAAAATGCACGTTTCGACCAAAAAGCACGATTCGTACAAAATGTACGATTCGAGACTAAGTTTCGAAAATGTTATACGAATGAACGAACGAGATTGATTCTTCTTTCGTTAAGAGTACATTTCTTTTTCTAAGTACTAAGAGAATTATTCGTAAGTATTATAACGAATATGAAACTTATACGAATGGGTCACTTAGAAAAAAATTATGAAATGTCTTCTTATTGTAAACCTATACGAATGGGTAGAATTAGTCTAACTGTAGCGGTGAATCGTACAAGAGACTAAGTTCTGTCTTTTTTTTTTTTGCAATAATTTATTTACCGTCGCCGTTCACTCGGCAGAACTGAACTGGTATACTTTTTTTTTAATTTATAATTGGAAACTAATACGTTTGATGCTCCAGAGACTAAGTTTTTTGGCGGGAACCGGTTGGACTTTTTATCGACCAGCCCGTTCCCATAAGACTCCATGTATTTCACCGTGTGTCGCCGACCACTCGGCCGCATAATCGGTATCTTTAAGAGTATGCACGTTTCGGCTTGCTCGAAACGTGCTTTGAAAAAGAATATATTACACATCCACACAGCATTACCACGGGTCGGTGTCTCAGACCGAATGGCCCTTATGTGGTACGCGCTTCGGCGTTGGTTAGTTCGTTGGTTTGTCTGTCATAAAAGAAGTGTGCAGAAAATCACGGCTACTTACTGAGCATCAACTCTCCAAAATCCGAGCGACAAAAATAATATTTTTGTATAATTTTAGCGGAGACGAGAGAAAATATTTCTGTAGTCTCTGCGCTGAAAAGAGCCATCAGATCCGAACTCCGCATACCGAATCGTTTGAACCGCTGAAGGCAAACTTTTCGGGGGTGTATAAACTCACTTTACGCAGTTTACGCCACAATTGTCCGTCTTCAGCATAAAATCCCGACGTTCCAATAATAATTCAGTCAAACGTCCGGGATGAGAATTGAGGCCATATAATATATATATAATAAAAAGGAGCCCAATCTCTATTAATACATGTAAAACATGTAAAAGCGATAGTATCGTCGTCCGGCATACGTGTCGGCGACAAAATGTGAAAGAGAGAGTCGGCGAAAGTCGTCTACTCTTCT